>NW_022987618.1:207500-305000 GCF_902827165.1 Trematomus bernacchii | reverse complement strand
TCTTAAAGTAGAGACACTACATACTGATATACACCTGTACATCAGCAGGAGAGGACTCTTATAAGTAGAGACACTACATACTGATATACACCTGAACATCAGCAGGAGAGGACTCTTTAAAGTAGAGACACTACATACTGATATACACCTGAACATCAGCAGGAGAGGACTCTTTAAAGTAGAGACACTACATACTGATATACACCTGAACATCAGAGGAGAGGACTCTTTAAAGTAGACACTACATACTGATATACACCTGAACATCAGCAGGAGAGGACTCTTTAAAGTAGAGACACTACATACTGATATACACCTGAACATCAGAGGAGAGGACTCTTTAAAGTAGAGACACTACATACTGATATACACCTGAACATCAGCAGGAGAGGACTCTTTAAAGTAGAGACACTACATACTGATATACACCTGAACATCAGCAGGAGAGGACTCTTTAAAGTAGAGACACTACATACTGATATACACCTGAACATCAGCAGGAGAGGACTCTTTAAAGTAGAGACACTACATACTGATATACACCTGAACATCAGCAGGAGAGGACTCTTTAAAGTAGAGACACTACATACTGATATACACCTGAACATCAGCAGGAGAGGACTCTTTAAAGTAGAGACACTACATACTGATATACACCTGAACATCAGCAGGAGAGGACTCTTTAAAGTAGAGACTACATACTGATATACACCTGAACATCAGCAGGAGAGGACTCTTTAAAGTAGAGGACACTACATACTGATATACACCTGAACATCAGCAGGAGAGGACTCTTTAAAGTAGAGACACTACATACTGATATACACCTGAACATCAGCAGGAGAGGACTCTTTAAAATAGAGACACTACATACTGATATACACCTGAACATCAGCAGGAGAGGAATCTTTAAAGTAGAGACACTACATACTCATATACACCTGAACATCAGCAGGAGAGGACTCTTTAAAGTAGAGACACTACATACTGATATACACCTGAACATCAGCAGGAGAGGACTCTTTAAAATAGAGACACTACATACTGATATACACCTGAACATCAGCAGGAGAGGACTCTTAAAGTAGAGACACTACATACTGATATACACCTGAACATCAGCAGGAGAGGACTCTTTAAAGTAGAGACACTACATACTGATATACACCTGAACATCAGCAGGAGAGGACACTTTAAAGTAGATACACTACATACTGATATACACCTGAACATCAGCAGGAGAGGACTCTTTAAAGTAGAGACACTACATACTGATATACACCTGAACATCAGCAGGAGAGGACTCTTTAAAGTAGAGACACTACATACTGATATACACCTGAACATCAGCAGGAGAGGACTCTTTAAAGTAGAGACACTACATACTGATATACACCTGAACATCAGCAGGAGAGGACTCTTTAAAGTAGAGACACTACATACTGATATACACCTGAACAGCAGCAGGAAAGGACTCTTTAAAGTAGAGACACTACATACTGATACACACCTGAACATCAGCAGGAGAGGACTCTTTAAAGTAGAGACACTACATACTGATATACACCTGAACATCAGCAGGAGAGGACTCTTTAAAATAGAGACACTACATACTGATATACACCTGAACATCAGCAGGAGAGGACTCTTTAAAGTAGATACACTACATACTGATATACACCTGAACATCAGCAGGAGAGGACTCTTTAAAGTAGAGACACTACATACTGATATACACCTGAACATCAGCAGGAGAGGACTCTTTAAAGTAGAGACACTACATACTGATATACACCGGAACAGCAGCAGGAGAGGACTCTTTAAAGTAGAGACACTACATACTGATACACACCTGAACATCAGCAGGAGAGGACTCTTTAAAGTAGAGACACTACATACTGATATACACCTGAACATCAGCAGGAGAGGACTCTTTAAAATAGAGACACTACATACTGATATACACCTGAACATCAGCAGGAGAGGACTCTTTAAAGTAGAGACACTACATACTGATATACACCTGAACATCAGCAGGAGAGGACTCTTTAAAGTAGAGACACTACATACTGATATACACCTGAACATCAGCAGGAGAGGACTCTTTAAAGTAGAGACACTACATACTCATATACACCTGAACATCAGCAGGAGAGGACTCTTTAAAGTAGAGACACTACATACTGATATACACCTGAACATCAGCAGGAGAGGACTCTTTAAAGTAGAGACACTACATACTGATATACACCTGAACATCAGCAGGAGAGGACTCTTTAAAGTAGAGACACTACATACTGATATACACCTGAACAGCAGCAGGAGAGGACTCTTTAAAGTAGAGACACTACATACTGATACACACCTGAACATCAGCAGGAGAGGACTCTTTATAGTAGAGACACTATATACTGATATACACCTGAACATCAGCAGGAGAGGACTCTTTAAAGTAGAGACACTACATACTGATATACACCTGAACATCAGCAGGAGAGGACTCTTTAAAGTAGAGACACTACATACTGATATACACCTGAACAGCAGCAGGAGAGGACTCTTTAAAGTAGAGACACTACATACTGATACACACCTGAACATCAGCAGGAGAGGACTCTTTATAGTAGAGACACTATATACTGATATACACCTGAACATCAGCAGGAGAGGACTCTTTAAAGTAGAGACACTACATACTGATATACACCTGAACATCAGCAGGAGAGGACTCTTTAAAGTAGAGACACTACATACTGATATACACCTGAACATCAGAGGAGAGGACTCTTTAAAGTAGACACTACATACTGATATACACCTGAACATCAGCAGGAGAGGACTCTTTAAAGTAGAGACACTACATACTGATATACACCTGAACATCAGAGGAGAGGACTCTTTAAAGTAGAGACACTACATACTGATATACACCTGAACATCAGCAGGAGAGGACTCTTTAAAGTAGAGACACTACATACTGATATACACCTGAACATCAGCAGGAGAGGACTCTTTAAAGTAGAGACACTACATACTGATATACACCTGAACATCAGAGGAGAGGACTCTTTAAAGTAGAGACACTACATACTGATATACACCTGAACATCAGCAGGAGAGGACTCTTTAAAGTAGAGACACTACATACTGATATACACCTGAACATCAGCAGGAGAGGACTCTTTAAAGTAGAGACACTACATACTGATATACACCTGAACATCAGCAGATTATGTCCTTTTTTAAATGTTTCTTTTTGTTGTTTGGCCTCATCACAATCAATCAGAATCAGAAGACTTTTTTCCTCCTGAGGATAATTGAGTTTCTTCACTGTTGCTCCAATTTATAACGAAGAAGAATAAATAACTTACATTTAAAAAATATGTCTGTTCTTTTGCTCCACACACTATAATAGACTTACAAGAGCTAACGTTGAACTACGAGATGCATTGACACCACATTAATCTAAAATGTTTAAATAAAAAGCCTGACATGTTCCTACATGGGATAACACTTAAGGTAGAGTAGCTGCTTTATGAAAAATATAACGGTAGAGAGCATAAAACCAATAACATACCAGAGGAAACACAATGCTAAAATAGTGCAAAAAGTGCATTTTAAAAGGTTCTGTGAACTTGTGAGGCTCTTCTTTCATCTTCCTGTGGAACTTTCTCTGTTCCTCTCTAACCCTTTCCTGATGCAGATGTCTACCAGATGAGTAATAAGGCACTTTTTCCACTTTTAGGTGAAATGTCTCCTGGCATTGATTTGGAGACCAGGCATCCATTCAAGCACTCTGTGTGAGAGGCTCCTAATACTGTTTGTAGTTGTTCTGGTGACATGTGTTGTGTTTTAATGCACATTGAGCACACAGTCACAGCTCTTTAGATGTGGTAACAGATGCTTTGTGGTTGTTTTCAGTTTAACGACGGCACTGCTGTGTCTTTTATCAGCATTTCCTGTTTATCCGCAGCAGCCTTTTTCCCCTCGCCGACATCAGTCCCTTTTTCCTATAAAGTCCACTGGGCTCTGTATATTTACTGGCTGCTGATCTAGTGTCCACATACTCAGTGTGACAATGATTTTCTTTATCAATCAATCAAACAAACTTAAGTGTGTCTCACAAAACAAAACCTTATTAAAATCGTTTAACCAACAGCAATTCTGGTCCTAACTAAATAATCATACATTTTCTGAATTTAAACCCTTTAAACGCCTAATTGTGCCCCTGATAACCCATTACTCTAACCCTGTTTATTATGAGAGACATTATTTAGTTATTTATGAATACTAAATGCTTGGGAGATTTGTTTTTCACTATTTAGGATATGTCAGTTATTTTAATGCATTTTTATTTTTTAGCAGGAAACGAGGAAGGTATCATGTTTTCTCTCTTTTTTTGGTAACTGGTTCAAAAAGCACAACCATTTTGAAGCCTGGGGTCTCGATGCAGAATGGCCAAATTGATAGAAAGATAGCTTTGGGTTATACTTTAATGGCATTGGGATCAACAGTTGTGGTTTTAATGGGTTTCAAAGGGGGCATTTGTGTCCTTAAGGCTTGACATTTTGACTACACGTGTTATTTTTGACTTATAACACGACTTAGTTGAATACTCGATACTGATTGGTCAATTTTGACAATCCAGATGTCTGCACATTTTTGCAAGCAGACCGTTGAGACAAGAGAAGGAAAGAGGTTAAAAGAAAAAGCGCTGGACGTCAGAGAAATCACCAGAAGAAGACAGACAGGAAGTAAACACTATAGAAGATGTAGTCGATGTGCAGCGAGGCGGTCATCAAGGAAAAATTAGCTTTATCTATATGAGGTTGGGTTCAACAACCATATGCATAAACAACGTCAATCTAAAATTCTAAAATAAAAAGCTTTAAATGTTCCTACATGGGTTGGACTCTTAAGATATGTGAGCTGCTGTAGAAACAAGATAGTTCGATAAAAACCAATTAGAAACCAGAGAAAAAACATGAACACAATGCTTAAATGTTGACTTGAGTGAATAGTGGGGACTACTTCCTGTCTCTTTATCTGTCTCTCCGACTCCCTCACTCTCTTTTTGGCTTGTCATCAAATCTCGCCACATGCTCCGACACTGGAAACACACACATACGCTGGTAAACACACACACTCACAAACACACACAGATCGCAATCAATATGCAATTTCCCCTCTGTGTGTAGAAGATGGACCTACTTGGAGGCCGTCCCGGTGCTTTTGAGTAACGACGCGTCCACATGAAGTGCTGCTATAATTCTCATAACTGCCCTGCTCGGCCCCTAAATTGGGATAAAAAGGATTTCATCTCGTGGGCAGATGCAGACCGATACGGCCGGGGAACAAGCGCTGATTTATCCCCACACTTCCTGTCTCATCGCTTCTCCTTCCGCAGCAAAAACATGAAAGCAGAGATTATTTGATGGAGCGCTTTGACAGGAAGAATTCCCGGATAGTAACACCGACTCCTGGGTTTGACCTGGTCTTACTACGTTCTTCATTAGACTCAAAGTTTGGATTTATGGAAGAACAAGACCTGCAAAATGGAGAAGCAGAATTCAGTTATTATGCTCCAAATATCTGGAGCAAACTCCCAGAAACCTGCAGGTCCGCTGCAACTCTGACTACTTTTAAATCCAGACTGAAGACTTTTCTTTTTGCCGCTGCTTTTAATTGAACTATTCACATCTTAAACTGCACTGTAACCTTTATCCATGTTTTTTTCTTTTAATGTTTATTTTTATTATCTTTGCTTTTTAATGACTGATTTTAAATGCCATTTTCTTAATGTCTTTCATTTTTGTAAAGCACTTTGAATTGCCTTGTGTTGAAAGGTGCGGTATAAATAAACTTGCCTTGCCTTGCTGTTTAGTTTGGTTTAGTTTATTGGTCTATAGTGTTGTGGAGAGTCCCCATTGATCAACTGTCGCAAACAACTGTAAATGGGGCAGCTTTAGCCAACATTGCTACATTTCCAGCTGGTGTCCCCGCCCAGATGATAAATAGACACCCTTAAAATCACAATATATATCCTTTATTTAACCAGGTAAAAAGTCTCATTGAGATTAACATTTATTTTTCAAGAGCGACCTGGCCAAAAGGGCAGCATGAACAAAGTCACAACAAAAGAACAGGAGGCGTGTGGCGCAGTGGATAGAGCCTTGGTATGGGGATCAGATGGTCACAGGTTCAAACCCCACTGCAGTCAGCATGTCGTTGTGTCCCTGAGACACTTCACCCCAAATTGCCCACAGTATTGAGTATGTAAGTCGCTTTGGATAAAAGTGTCTAACAAGTAGGCAGACGAATACAGCTGTGGTAAAACACAATTGGCACATTAGCCAGTCAATATGCAAATAAAAGAAACTATTATAAATCATTAAAAACTGGCAACATTTAAAATGACTTCAATTATGGGATATATACGAGCAATCGAATCACAATACATCAACAGCATTAGTTATAAAGAAAGGATGAAAGACAAGTAGATAGAGGCGAAAGGATAAAAGAGAACAATAAAATGCAAACAACACACGTTACTACATACATGTCACATATAGCATATCACAATCACATCACAGAAACGAGGGGTCCATGATCACAAGATGTAACACACGCCATATCCAACACAGACTAGTATGTGGTGTGTAGTTCTTAGTGAACCTCTGCTCTGAATGAAGATTCATTATATCGTTTTTAGAATAGAAGACTTTTTTTGTATACCTCTGTGCTGGAGAGATGTTTGCCTGGAAGAATGATTGTTTTGGTTGTACCGCCGTCCTCCTGTATATCCATTCGTCCCAATTTTCAGAATCATCAGAATCATGATCGTTCTTGATCATTGCTCAGCTTCAGATCTCTTAGAAAAAAACGATTTAAAAAAAATATATATATATATATGTATAACAGGAGGAATTAAAGTAAGAATGTGTAATAAAAACATTCAAATTTAAATATTTATATAAAACAAGAACAACAATTAAAACGTAAGAGTCAAATGTCAGACAACAAATAATATATTTATACAAATATGTTTCAATTTCTTTGATATTAATGTTTTATTCTTGTGAATCAAATATCTCAAATTTGGCAGAATCATCGACTCGAACTTGATTTATGTCCAATAATGTTTTGAGGAGTCACTTTGACCACCAACATGCAATCAGTCAATCGTCAAGTATTCATATGCTAATTATTAAAATAGCATACCAATGTCTAATCGGACGAAATGATGAAATATTGGACCGAAATGGACGGGAAACTTGACCGTTTGGTGTTGACATTGAACTATGAGGTCTATCTCATAGGGACCCTGTCAAATACATGTAATCATATGATTCACCAGAACAGACCATCATTTAAAAGTTTACTCTCGTCTGTAGTCATGAACACTGAGCACGTCAGCTCTGAAGGGCATGTTAGCATTTTTATTGTCATAGAAAAAACTGTTTTAAAGAAATCTCTGAAAGTCATGGTGTGTTTGCCTCAGGCCTTGATTGCATTTTCCAGCTAATTAGACACATGTTAGCAGCATTAGCATATGATCTTCTTCTCTTTTATTGCTGCGTCGTGACCTTTTATGGCACATTAGCTGTCAATACGTTCGACTACAGCTGTTATTGACCCTTCATTTCATACGTTAGGCCAGCAGCAAATAGCAGAGAGAAAAGCTGGTGTAGCATCTTGTAACATTTTATTTTCACACAATCTAAAATGGTTCATCCTTTCAGAAATGGAAATGTGAAATTGCTTTGGTTTATTGATGCATAACGTAAAAATAGAAGGAACAAAATGAAAATGAAATTTACAATCAAGGGACATAGATATATGAATTAAAATTAAATTAAAAAAATATGTGAAAAAGTCCTATATAATATAGTTATATATAATGTGTTACATCTGATGGGGTTTGTCCTCTGGGGAGCAGAAATGTGACAATTGAAAATGAGCAACAAATGGAAATTGCTGTGGTGTTTTGATGCATAATATGAAAATAGTAAGAAAAACATGGCATTTAGAATAAAAGTATGTACCAAAATCTAGAAACCTAGATATTAAATAGAAGAAAATAAAAAAAAATAGATACAAATATGAATTATTTAGGAATTATTATCCTCCAGAATTATTATCCTCTGGAGAGCAGAAAAGTGATCAGTGGAAATCTGTGTATTAAACCGTTTTTTGTATTTTCTTATTCAGATTTTCCTACTGTTTTTATTTATTTAACAATACAAACAGTGTTTCCACCTCTTGGTGTGACATGACACACTAAATAGTAATTACCCTTTAACATTTAATGAGAATTTGCAGAGGCGTGTTTTGAAAGTGGAAGTAACTCGGCAGCAGAATCCAGTGAAAAGCCTTTAAACGAGAAAACAGAAACGACAGAAAGCTCGCTCGTTGTGAGCCGCCCACAGGCAACAATTCAATTAAAGCAAACAGCCCGACACACGGCTCGTCTCCAACATTTGGACGTCCTCTCCGATTGGACGAGGCTCCGGGGGCCCGGCTTTAGGGGCCCAAAGTCCAGAACATTACATAATGGACCCGGCCGCGGGGAATGGTCCATTCTCATCTCCAAGGCAACAGGTGAATTTCAACAATGCACATTTGAGAGGCTCACAGATTTTCTGGAACACAATGCCCACTCCTGCTGCCAAGCGTTTATGGTAATGCTGCATTCAGGGGAAGAATGGAGGATTAGTGCGGCGATGGAGCTGGAAGAGCTGGAAGAGCTGGAAGAAGTCCACGGGCCCCCAGGAGCCAAGAGATGGACCGAGGCCGAACCTGGGACTGAGGGGAGGGGCCGAGGGTGGTCTGAAAATATTTATAAATACACAAGGAGGAATTAAAGTAGTAATGTGTATTAAAAAAAAATATATATTTATATAAAATAAGAATGAAAAACAGGGTTAGGGGTGATGTGGTGGTTTAACATATTGGTGGTAACATTTGAGTTATTTTATTGCCTCTTAATGTTGTTTGCTCCTCACAGTTTAGTGCTAGCATTTGACTGAAAACATTGTAAATAAAATAAGGATCAAGAGTGGACTTATCTTAATATCATGTAATATCTCATGTAAATGTATGCACCTATAAGTTGATGATACAGATCTGTTTCCCACCTCTCAGACGTTCCTCTCAGGTGAACCACGCCCTCCTCCAGGTGTGAGCTGTCACCTGACGAGGGTATAAAAGCAGCTGTGTGTTTGCAGAGAGGCAGGACTGATTTATGGTTTTTGTTCTCAAGTTTAGAGAAAATCACCACAAAAAAATACTTTCACAACTTCAAATAACTAATCCATTAGAATATTCTGTTCTTGTGTTTCAAATAGTCCTACTTTGTGTTAAGAGATTCAAACACAAGCAGAAACAACTCAGTAACCACTGCAGACAGTTTAGTAAATGAAGCTAACACATAGCAGGTGGAAAACCAGCTACCATTACCGTGTTTGGAAACACTTAAAAAGCCCAAACACTCCAAGTCGCACAATACAATTTATTTTAAAAGTTGCTGTGATGCTCAAAGCTGGTGAAATTGTGGCTACTTGTACATTGTGTGTAGTTGACTACTTGCTAACCATGAACATGCTAGCCCGACCCATGTTTAATTGAAATGGCTGGCTAAACCAATTGCTACCAGTAAGCTAGCAGGTTAACAAACCGCAGACGATAACAGCTCATCAAAGTCATTTTAGTTGTATTTGTAATGACTGACTGGAGAACCTGCTGCTATTCAAGCATAGCTAAATGACATCAAGTTGGACAGTGTGCTATTTAGCTGATTTGATAACAACAACAACCAATTGTGGGCTTTTTGTTCCGTCAAAATTCAAGGTTTTACATCAAAAGTGAAACTCTTTGCAAAAGATGTGTACAGTTTCTCTTTGCCTTTGTGTGCCAATCAACTCATTGAGTTCATTCAACTTTAAAGTTTTAGATAGTTTTTCGCATATTTTTCAAGCACCAAAACTATTATTGTGCATTATGACCTTTCTCTGTTGTGTAATTGTCTCTCATGCTGTCTGCATATAGTCATAAATGTAAATGTCACAATGATGCGGTTGAATATCCAGAGCTTTTTGTTTAGGTCGACAAAAAGAAACTTCAGTTAGCCCCTCAGCACTTTTTTTCTTTCTCCATTTTGTCACTTTGCAGAGCCCTTGGTATTTACTGTAGATGGATTTCGTTTATCAGAGCGGCTGAGTGATGTTCAGGACTTTTAACGGGTTAGTTTTCTGCAGTTATTGCTGCCAGACGGGTGGTTCGGTCCTAAGAGAGTTCAGGCTCACTATCTGCAGAGCTGCATCACTACTGGAAATATGAGACAGAAAGAAAAGAGAGATTGAGATCTGATTCATTCTTTCAGCTCTTCATCCTGAGTGACAAGGAGATGGAGCGAGCAGGAAGTCAGATAAACTGCCCATCAGCTGTGTGATGGACTACATCTGAAACTATTTCCATAATTCTATGGTCTATTTCTACACATGGTGATGGTCACAATCCCATATTAATCTGAGGAGGTTGTGAATCTGATTAATGTATTTACTTAAAGATGTTGTTGTGCATATTAAATACTATTTTGTTGCTGCAACGCTAACATTTCCCAAATTGGGATAAATACAGTATCTATGTATCTATCTATCTATCTATCTATCCATCTATCCATCTATCCATCTATCCATCTATGTATCTATCTATCTATCTATCTATCTATCTATCTATCTATCTATCTAGCTATCTATCTACTCCCAAAGGACTCCGTTTCCCACAATGCATTGCACAAACAAATGGGATAGCTGGTCACATTTGGAAAATATTAAAACATTTACTGTAGATGGTGAGGAGAAAGAAGATCACATGGGGGGGGGAGCAATACATCAACACATTATTAGCCAGCTTATTTGAATACTCTATTCTGATTGGTCAATTTGGACATTTCAGAGGTCTGCTATTTTTCGCTAACAGACCGTTGCTAAGGAGAACAGACCGTTGCTAAGGTGGATCAAGGGACTATGTGCAGTCATATCAATCCGCAGAATGAAGTCCGGTCGATTTATCTTCCGCTGTGGACAACAAACATTAGTTTTCTCAATCAGAAAAGAGACTTTTTGAACATTCACTTTTATATTTGTGGATTTAGGACATATATAATTTTAAACCTGGTAATCTGCTTTGTATAATTCAATATTTATATAATTATGTTTAAAAGATGGTCCCCTTTTTGTTGCAATAAGTGTATGACTCCACCTGTAGGGGCTGTGATGCTGATAGTCTTTAAATAAACAAATGAATCGTGGCGATAGCGGAGAAGCTACAGTTTCCTACACACATCTTTCAACCTATGATTATCAGATGAAGTTATTATTATAAGATTTTAATCTCTGAAAAGTCAACCGGAGTTATGGTTGGATAAATCTCAGTGCATGCTTTGTGGATGTGCGTATCGGACATCCTCACCTAACCTTGGTCGGCTTCAAAAAGCTTAGGATTAGCCATTTCACTCTCACTCTTTTCTCCCAGGCAGGAGCTTCCCATTTTAAAACGTCAGACTGAAGGATCTCTCAGTGATCCTGCTGTTATGTTAAATGTTTGTTGTTTGTTTTTCATGTATTGTGTGTTGATATTTGTCTATGATGATGTTACACATGGAGCTGCTGTGATGCAAGTCAAATTTGAGACTTGATCTGACCATTAAAGTATTATCGTATCGTAAAACCAGTAAACCCCCCCCCCCCCCCCCCCCCAACCCCTCAGTGGCCTCAGTAAGTCCAGCGTCTCTCAGCCTGGCAGCAGAATATCTCCGTTTCCTCTGTCTGACTGCAGACCGGTCGTCTCTGCTGCCCGTCACCCAGCCTCTGTACAGGAAACTATCACTGACAGCTGTCACCCCCCCCCTCCCCATCCTCCTCTTCCTCATCTTCATCCTCCTGGCATCCCTCCTGCCAGCTGACACCGGCCATGAAGCCAGACCGGCCTCCATAAGATATCACACTGATGCTGTTCTTCCCATCCTATCTTAACCTATGTTATCCTATTCTGGCCGCCAGAGAACTCACTGCTCCACATTTGTTCAGGTTCTCCCTCTATAATCAGGTGGAAAGTAACTAAGTACATTTACTCAAGGTTCAAGGTTAGTTTATTTGTATAGCACATTTGAATACACAGAGGCAATTCAAAGTGCTTCACATAGGCATTTAACACATGATCATTAGAAACAAAACAAATATGCACAGTACTGTACTTTTGAAGGATTTGTACTTTACTTGAGTATTTTCATTTTATGCTACTGTGTTCTTCTACTCCACTACAATTCAGAGGTAAAAGGTGTACTTTTACTCCACTACATGTATTTAATACCTTTAGTTACTTCACAGATGTGGATGAATGATGTGAAATATAATCAAGTGTTAAATCAGACTTTAGTTCCACCTGGAGTAAATCCACAAGCTACCCTGCAGTATACAAAGTCATTCAAACTAGCTGCACGTTTACCAGCTTTGAGAACACTTTCATGATCAATCATTATAAAACATATCATATATATTATTCTGAAATGGACCAATCTGCACAATGACTACTTTTACTGTCGCTACTTTCACTATATTTTGATGAGAATACTTTTTTACTTTTACTTGAGTAACATTTTGAATGCAGGACTTTTACTGTAACAGAGTATTCCTACACTCTGGTACTTCTACTTACAAAGTCATTCAAACACTTTAACCCCACCCGTTTTATTTTCATGAAACTGTGTCTCAGGGCTTCTTAACATTTAAAAACCTATTAATGTGTCATACCTACTTAACGGGAAACTCAGCTAACTGACGATACGAACCATTTTTACCGACACAAAACACATGTCTCACAAGAAGCGTCTAAATGAGCCCTGAGCCCTTATTACATATCGGATCTGCACAAACAAGATATCGATTAGCAAGCTGAGATTCCACAGATTCCAGAAATATAAGTATCATCACTGAGCGACCAGAACTCGCGACAGGGGAAGCAAACACAGACATCACACTACAGAGCTTTACGGAGCAAACACGGCCAATTTGTTTTACCTTTTGCTGTTTCTGATCAAAAGTTGTGTTCAATGGCATCAAAACGATAAACACGCTGCTGAAGGTTAATCCAATGGTTAATCCAATGTGTCTGTGTCACTTTGAAATGATTTCTGATAATCCATCTTCATATTTACTAGTTTGAGCCTAGGTTTCAGTTTTCAGTTTTCAGAGCGTAACATAGCTTTCGACTGCGTGCGCGTCACTCTCACTCCTCAATATAACGTGTATGTGGAACCTCCCCTTCGATTATATTGGCTCTAACGGTTCAAAAGAGGTGTCAATCACCAAAATCGACCAATGGGTTCCAGAGAAACGGCAAATACACCGAAATCCACCCAAATGACCCCAAAGGTGTTTTTTTCTTTTTCTTCTAAATCTCTCTAAAAAGGTCAAATGTCACTTGTTTTGCATCAATCTTGACACAGGGTACTTATTATATGTTATAGTTTGGATTCCTAAAGCTTTTAGTCTCCGATCCCATCATCCAAGGGTGGTTTTCACTATAAGTAATGTTTTATTTTTGGACGGACACTATAATTTAAATGTTTTTACTATGTTCAATCTGAATTTACTTTAAAATAAAAACATCTATATTGATTCTGACTTTTCTCCATCCAACTCACAGGTTTATCATTACTTTGAGAAAAAAGATTATTAATTTACCCCTTTTAGAAGTGAAGTTATAGTCATTTGTTCTGGGCATGTCATTTTCGAGCCTGAGACCTGAAAAACAGGCTCAGGGCTTAACGGGTTAATGATCAATCATTATAAAACATATCATACATATTATTCTGAAATGGATCAATCTGCACAATGAATACCTTTACGTTTGGTACTTTAACTTTATTTTGATGATAATACTGTTCTACTTTTACTTGAGTAACATTTTGAATGCAGGACTTGTACTTCTATCTATCTATTCTGCATGAGAAAAGTATGAAGATCATGTTTAATGTTTCCAGCTCCATTCTTGCTAGACTTTCTGAGGGTATAAATGGTGAGAAAGTGCAGATTCAGGTGAGGGGTGATAAGAAGGCGTCAGGGCCTCAGGGCTGAGCTGTCACCTGCTGCCAAACATCTCCCATCAGCCCTTTCACCGGCCGTCATGGAGGCAGGGGGGGGAGTGACGGGGGGTGAGGAAGGGGCCGGTGGCTGATGGCTTTATCGCAGCAGGAAGTGGCCGAAGGGAGGCTTGACTGCTGTACTGCAGAGATGGCAAAAGTACACACATCCTTTACTGAAGTAGAAGTACAGATACTCGTGTTTAAAAATACTCTGGTAAAAGTAGAAGTACTGACTAAACTTCTTTACTCAAGTCAAAGTAAAGAGGGCTTTGAAATGTACTTCAGTAAAAAGTACCCATAACTAGCAGCTGTTTTAAAGAGTACCTGACCTCCCTTTATATGAATAGAACAATAATGTCATTGTTAGCTAATGAATGTTTCCATGCTGAACAACGGCAACATGACAACGTTTTCATTGGTCCCTCTTCTTTAGAGAAGACCAGGAAATGATGGATACACGGATCGTGTTCAAATCAATAGGCACGCAATGACTCTAAATAATAATGATCACGCCACCAGACACACATTCAAACTAAAGGAACCAGCCTGTTTGGGAAATGTGAGAAGTAGAAAGTACAGGTATTTGTGTTCAACATGTAAGAAGTAGAAAGTACAGGTATTTGGGTTCAACATGTGAGAAGTAGAAAGTACAGGTATTTGAGTTCAACATGTAAGAAGTAGAAAGTACAGGTATTTGGGTTCAACATGTGAGAAGTAGAAAGTACAGGTATTTGAGTTCAACATGTAAGAAGTAGAAAGTACAGGTATTTGGGTTCAACATGTGAGAAGTAGAAAGTACAGGTATTTGTGTTCAACATGTAAGAAGTAGAAAGTACAGGTATTTGGGTTCAACATGTGAGAAGTAGAAAGTACAGGTATTTGAGTTCAACATGTAAGAAGTAGAAAGTACAGGTATTTGAGTTCAACATGTGAGAAGTAGAAAGTACAGGTATTTGTGTTCAACATGTAAGAAGTAGAAAGTACAGGTATTTGGGTTCAACATGTGAGAAGTAGAAAGTACAGGTATTTGGGTTCAACATGTGAGAAGTAGAAAGTACAGGTATTTGTGTTCAAAATGTAAGAAGTAGAAAGTACAGGTATTTGTGTTCAAAATGTAAGAAGTAGAAAGTACAGGTATTTGTGTTCAAAATGTAAGAAGTAGAAAGTACAGGTATTTGTGTTCAACATGTAAGAAGTAGAAAGTTCAGGTATTTGAGTTCAACATGTAAGAAGTAGAAAGTACAGGTATTTGTGTTCAACATGTAAGAAGTAGAAAGTACAGGTATTTGTGTTCAAAGTGTAAGAAGTAGAAAGTACAGGTATTTGTGTTCAACATGTAAGAAGTAGAAAGTACAGGTATTTGAGTTCAACATGTAAGAAGTAGAAAGTACAGGTATTTGTGTTCAACATGTAAGAAGTAGAAAGTACAGGTATTTGTGTTCAACATGTAAGAAGTAGAAAGTACAGGTATTTGTGTTCAACATGTAAGAAGTAGAAAGTACAGGTATTTGTGTTCAAAATGTAAGAAGTCAAAGTAAAAAGTCGTCAGAAAAACACTAACATACCACTATATTAATTTAGAAAATAATCCACCATGGATTGTATTGTGTTAATTGAACAACAACACTAAAAGGACAAAAACACTGCACAAGTGTTGGCATTGTACGGGATTTAAAAGAACTAAGGGAAATATCTTAACTGATCCGCGACGAGCTACAGTGATGTTAGCAATTAGCTATAAGTGTTGCTAAATGTGTATCCTAAAAGTGCTGCTACCATTTTATGGAGAGTCCTTTTCTTGTTATTGCTGTGTCATGCATACGTCTGCCCTTTAGATCAATGTACAGGTGATGATGGCGGCATATCCTCTGTTATGGGATGAGATGAAGGGCGTGAAACTGTAGTCTTCAGGCCTTCGTTTCATCTGTGTTTCCAACCAGGACTTCCTGCTCTCCATCTGCAGGTTTACGGCTGTCTCTAAATCACACAACGTCATAAATAAGCACCTCAGGCTCATTTGTTCTGAACGAAGTGGTGCAAACGGTTACTGCGTGAGTCGTGTCATGTTTATGACAGCATTACACAGACTTTATGATGTAAGCAGTGAGGGTTGGTGGGGGGTGTTGTTTCCCAGCGCCTCGGTTTATTTACCCGGGATAACAGACACATCTCAGACGCCGCTCCTCTGGGATAACACATTCATGGATGAGACACTCGGCTCATTTCACGGGAGAGGCGGATAGATTGCTGCTCTCCCTCCTAACTATCCAATCGCTCTTTGTTAAACAAGGCACAAACCCAATTACAAAGTGCCACACGCTGACAGTTTATTAACATCATCGCCGCGAGAGAGAGAGGCCGGGGCGTACCCTGCTCTTTCTGTTTGAAGAGCACGGATGAAAGATGGTCCTTTTATTCAGAGGAGAGGGTTTGTGTTTGGAGAGGCTGGACAGGTAATCACTTACACTTCATATATTCATCTTTAGTTTTTAGACAATGTGATGGAAAACAAGCCTAATGCCTCGGGTCAGTGTTTCCTGTTTGTGCAGAAAGCTTGCAAAAGGCCAACGGAGTAATATATCTGTAGCTGTGTGTGATCCCGGCCTCTGATCACTTCATTAATCTGATGTTGATGAATCACAAAGCTTTGGGGGCTGCAGATGCATCTTAATCAAGGAGAGGAGGAGAGTAAGGTGGGATGCATATCCCTCACTCACTTCCTCCCTCCTCCTTCCTCCCTCCTCCTTCCTCCTTCCTCACTGTAATGAACTCATTCATGACTGAGCAGATCTGCCACTTAGTGAAAAATGAAGAGCAACAGGGTGCAGACCTGAAGACATACTGCTGAGATCACTGAACATCTGGGGCTTCCCACCCATTCTACCAGGGGCTAACAGCTTCTCTGCTTCACTGTGCAAGCAAAGCATAAACAATGTGTTCATTATGGAGTCTGTAAAGGTTAAACAGGCTGAAACTAATTGTATTTCTTCCATCAGTAATCCCTAGAATTAAACATACAGGTGAGACAAAAAGGCAGAGGCTGTCTCAAAGTATTTTGGGACAAAAAGTCACAGAACGTTGACTTCAAATGTCTGTTATCTTTTCTAGTTAAATAAGTTTAAGTTTTTTTAACCAC
The DNA here is from genome assembly GCF_902827165.1 of Trematomus bernacchii. Taxonomy (NCBI): domain Eukaryota; kingdom Metazoa; phylum Chordata; class Actinopteri; order Perciformes; family Nototheniidae; genus Trematomus; species Trematomus bernacchii. The sequence goes on along the minus strand of NW_022987618.1, from coordinate 287,718 downwards.
CATAAATACATTTACATTTTTGCCTAGTTTATTGTTTTTGTTCTGCCAGGTCCTGAGTCAAATCTCTAGACCTAATCTGGAAAAAGTTATTAAGACATTTCAAATATTTCCATTTGAATGAATGATGCTGGGGTGTAAACAATTACAAACCAAAGCAGAGCAAATATAATATGAAGCTTTATTTGTAAAGCCCTTTTATCAACAACCCGCCACACAACACAAGACAATCAGAAGGACTGATTCACTCATTAAAAAAAATATGCTAAACTAAAAATAATTGTTTATTTCCTAATCGACTGATTTTAAGGCAGAGACATTAACAAACAAGCGTACACAAGACCTGACACCAGAGGAGTGTTTTTTCAAAATAAAACAGAAAACACTCAAACCAAGATCATGACAGGACTCTTGTTTGGGAAACTCACTGTTTGGTGGTTGGAGCTGCTGCTGCGGGCAGAAACAAATGTAAACCATAAATCTGGCATATGTCTAGCCTCAGGCTGCCAGCAGGTTTAAAGCCACTCTGGGGGGGGGTCTGGGGGGGGGGGGGCAGTTGGTGGTCTGGTTAGCCATTAAGATGGGCCACATGCCATTAGGGTGGACACACTGGGCATAATGCTGTAAAGCTTCCCTCTACTTAAGACCGATTGATTATTCATTCTCTCTCCCACAGGGGGAACAGACAGGAAGAGGCTTAAAGTGTGTGTGTGTGTGTGTGTGTGTGTGTGTGTGTGTGTGTGTGTGTGTGTGTGTGTGTGTGTGTGTGTGTGTGTGTGTGTGTGTGTGTGTGTGTGGTGGCATATACATGGTCTAAAAGCACCTATATTGAAGAGATCACAACACTGTTTATTCAGAGTTCATGAAACTCGTGTCAAGAGCAGCTTGTGGCTTTTTGCAGCTTGTTCCAACTTCGTAATGTTTGTACAACCTGCAGCGGAGGTTATTTCAAGATTGAATTGATTCAAAGCTCTCCATTATAGAGTATCATTTTAAGCGGATCTGGTTTTAATTAATGTGTGCAGAGAAGAGACAGAGGTACGTCAAATGATTTCCTCTTTAAACAGATCAATCCACAAATAGACAATGGCATGTCAAACAAATGTAGACACTAAACGTCATCACGCCCAACATTAGCCACCTTTAGCTTAGCGGTGGTGACGTTAAGTCATGTGACCGTGCTGTAGTTCCTTTATAGCCCAACATTAGCCACCTTTAGCTTAGCGGTGGTGACGTGAAGTCATGTGACCGTGCTGTAGTTCCTTTATAGCCCAACATTAGCCACCTTTAGCTTAGCGGTGGTGACGTTAAGTCATGTGACCGTGTTGTCGATCTTTTATAGCATAACATTTGCTTTTTACCTAAAAAATCATAAAGCGGTGTTGATACAGTATGCAAGTATCATGAATGTTTGCTCGCATATTTTCTGCAATAATCCCAAATCCAATGGAAAAACCAACATCACTGCACCACTCTATTGCAGTCCAAATTAAACACAGATGCCATTTCTCCATCAATTTTGTCATATCATGTCGAAGTGTGTTTCCCTTTAGCATCCAAGCCTCTACGCACTGTTTGTGTTTGATTGACAGCTGAGCTTGCAGGCACAATGTCAACAAACTATACAAATGGCCTGCAAGCTAACAGCAGTGTAGCCAACTGAAATAACGCACAGCCATTTGAAAGAGAAACTTAAGACAATAAAAATCAGCCGGACAACATGTTTGCTTCCCTGATAGCCTGTTACCCCTGAGGGGGGGGTAAGAGGTCACAGTGCCTTGCTCAAAGACACTTCAGCGGGGCGGAGGGCAGCCAGCTGACGTCAGCTCTGAGCGCTTCCCGTCTCAACATTTTTATTCTTCTTCAATTATTAGATTTGGCAGCAGAGAAGAGTCTTTTTTTAGATAACGTTGGCAGTTTGCCGTCATTAGTCAACTGTTAGTGAGGAGGAACAAAATGAGACAGAAAGGACTTAAATCCATCACACTAAAACAGGATAAAAACTTTGAAGAAAAGAGGGTGCAAAACCTCAACAGGCCTTCAGAGTATGTTCCACTTGTTTTGTCACACGGCTTAGTTGAATACAGTATTCTGATTGGTCAAATTGGACATTAAAAAGGTCTGTTATTTCTCAATAATAGACTGTTGTTAAGGAGAGCAGACTGTTGCTAAGGAGGATCAATAGACTATTACATTACATTACATGTTAGACGCTTTTATCCAAAACGACTTACATACTCAATACTGTGGGCAATCCCCAAAGGAGCAATTTGGGGTGAAGTGTCTCAGGGACACAACGACATGCTGACTGCAGTGGGGTTTGAACCTGTGACCCCCTGATCCAAACACCCAGGTTCTGTCCACTGCGCCACACAGCGCCGACTATGGAGAACTGTTTTATGTTGGCTAAATGTTCTTTTATAATGTACAATATTAATTATTTTTGCTTACGTTTACAGATTACACATTTACTAAGGGATGGTTGATCTGTTCACACACAACCGTTTTCAGACAAATCTACCTCCGAAAGTAGGTTTCTGTAATCCTGCTGACAGTACTTATACCTATACTTATCTATTACCACACTTTAAATTACTCCGGTACAACTAAAAGACCTGCATTGAAAATTAAGTATAGCCAGTAAAATGTACTTATAATAATGAATGTTAAAGTATCCAATGTGAAAACAAACAAAAAAAAGATTTCAAAAAAAGTCAAATTGTAAAGAAATACTTGAATAAAAGTAGATGCCAATTATTTGTATTCAGTTAATTGATGAAGTGTATTTTCTATTCAGTTACATTTGTCCCACAGAGGGGAAATGTACCATGTTACAACAAATGGGGGCAGCATAGATTAAGAAAATTATTATTCAATAAAGACGCAAACACGTGTTAGTAAAATAAAAAACGTGATAAACTGTTGGCTGGTTTAATTCATGACAAAACATAATTTTATAAAATAACTAAAGCTGTAAGATACATAACCTGGAGTCGGAGTACTTGCTGGTTTGAACAGGTGTAAAATAAGCTTAAAAAATCAATCTTAAATACTTTTCGTCAATTTCCAGAATCTGAGCTCAGCAGTTCTCTCTCAAAAGGCCTCTCTTCTCACTCTGAAGGTAAGAAGAGAACAATAAGTCCTGAGAGACGTGATTGTCCGCGGCCTCGCCCTCCGATCCACCGGACGATGTGTGGCCGTTTTAAACCATCAAGAAGTTCAGCGCTCCTTCTTTAATCCTCCTGAGAAGCAGTATATGTGAGAGGAATGTTCCGGATCAAACGACCCCCATACTGACCTCCCCTCCTCCCACCTGATCACCAGAACAAGGAGGCTCTGTTAGCGGGGGGATTCACAGGTAACACACACTTTCCCCCCCCGCCAGATCACTTTCGGGCCTTGTCTAAAAACTAAACGGCCGCCATGTAATTAGCCTCGGAGGACACAAAGACTTCAGCGGCGCTCAGACTTCTCGATGTCTCATTAGGAGACAACAGATTAGATAACGGAGGTTTGGATGTCCTCCGCCGCCCACCTGCCGACAGGTGAGCTCCGCCTCCCCCCCCAACTTCTGATAAGTATTTGGGCCCAATGACCAAAGGTGGAAGAAGTACTCAGATCTTGTACTTGAGTAAAAGTAGAAGTACTCAGATCTTGTACTTGAGTAAAAGTAGAAGTACTCAGATCTTGTACTTGAGTAAAAGTAGAAGTACTCAGAACTTGTACTTGAGTAAAAGAAGAAGTACTCAGAACTTGTACTTGAGTAAAAGTAGAAGTACTCAGATCTTATACTTAAGAAAAAGTAGAAGTACTCAGAACTTGTACTTGTAAAACTAAAGTACCGTAATTTTCGCACTATAAAGCGCACCTGAATATAAGCCGCAGCAGCTAAATTGAATGATGTGTACATATATAAGCCGCACTGGACTATAAGCCGCAGGTGTTTTAATGTTTAATTACCATATCTAAGGGTTCGTGCACAGAGGGGATTGTCGGGAAAGAGATGGCTGTTTGAGGAAGCTCCCATTTATTAACATTTCAACAAACAAGTTGCATATTTGCATAACGTATTCAAGTGTTACCATTTAGTGCAATAGTAGCTACAGAACATGTACTGTGTAAACTGTACTGTATCACATAGCGTTTCAGACACACACACTTTTCAACTTTCAAACTTAGGAGAGGTTACGTCTTCTTTGTGTTATAAGATAGGACTGGCAGGGTCAGTCAAACCTGGTCGTTATCCCGCGGAGCTCCTGTCCCGGTCCCTTGCGCTCTCTCGGCCCGGTGTCTACAGGGCTAGCCCGAGGATCCCCCGCTAGCATCCCCCGCTAGCATCCCCCGCTAGCAACAGGCCTTCAAAACAATGTTAGAGGCGCTCCTGAAACAGCGTCAAAACGGGTATATTTCCCGGGCTTTAATATACGCTTTGTTTCACTCGTTTGTTGTTTTGCTCCTCCGTGTTTTCAGAGCAAGTCGTCGGAGCTGTAAAAATCCATAGATTAGCCGCACCGTTATATAAGCCGCAGGGTCGAAAAATGGGAAAAAAGTCGCGGCTTATAGTCCGAAAATTACGGTAACCAGCCTGTTTTGAAAATGTAAGAAGTAGAAAGTACAGGTATTTTTGTTAAAAATGTAAGAAGTAAAAGTAAAAAGTAGTTGGAAAACTAAGTAGTGGAGTAAAGTACTGATACCAGAAAAAATACTTGAGTACAGTAACGAAGTATTTGTACTCCACTACACACCTCTGGTTTTTATTGAGTGAGGATAAAAACATATTTCCTCTCCTGGTTTGAAAAAAACGTATTTTCTTTTCAATTTCTTGTTTCACTTTCCCATCTGAAGCTGGGACTTGTCCCGTACTAAACGACACAAAGACTTCAGCGAGCGCTCAGACTTCTCAATGTCTCATTAGGAGACAACAGATTAGATAACGGAGGTTTGGATGTCCTCGCCCTCCACCTGCCGACAGGTGAGCTCCCCCCCCCCCCCCACACTTCTCTACAACTCTCATTACCTGTCCGGAGCAGAGGTTTGATCCCTCCCACGGGACTCACTAATGGATGTAACGAGAGGGGGTGGGGGCAGGGGCCGTTCAGACGGAGGGTCGAGTTTCGGAGGCGAAGACCACAAATACTGCGATGAAGGGGAACAAGCTCAGGATGAAAGAAGAGACGAGAGATCTAATTGGACGGCGATGGAAACCGACCGCACACATTCTAACCATTTCTGAAATAGACTCTGATAAATGATCCAGGATTTGACATTCTGGAAAAATTCAATGTGAATATTTGTGGTCGGGGGTAATCCTTTAAGGCAGGGGTGTCAAACTCAATTTCTTCCTGGGCCACATTAGCATTATGGTTTCACTCAAAGGGCCAGTTGTAACTTTAAGACTATATAAATATACATATATAAATATATAAAATAATGTATTATATTACATTTCTGCCTCTGCATTGGATTATTATCGGAGAGGGTAATAACTTCATAATTCCCTACGTCTGAAAGCAGAAGTCTAGGGCAAATAATTGCAAGTCTCTTCATTGCGCATGTCACAAAATGAGGTGCATTGTGGGACATGTAGTTCATAGGCAATGTGCTTCTGTAAAGTGGCATGTAACCGTATAACAAACGTATTAAATTATTTGCAAACACTTGAGTTTGAGACCCCTGCTTTAAGGTGATAAACCAACGATCATATGCGGCATGATTTAATTCAAGATTCTAAAGCTTTATTGTCATATGTACGATGGCTACAGAGCATGTTGTTGGCTCCTCCATACACTTAAGACATAAAAGAAATAAGGAAGTTCAATAGTGATAGTGACATAATGGTGCAACAAGTAAGATGAATGCAAAGGTTAACTATGTACATGTAAAGAAGATCAAACTGAATACTGCTTCTCCGACGGATATATAAACAGAGTCGTGTCGTCTGTATGACTTTTCTTCCGACAGCTTATTATCTAATCAGCGCCTCTTCTCTGGAAACTTAACTCAAATATACATTTGTCTTAACTAACCATAGGCATAAGACTGATATAACAAGACGATGGGGCCTCTCTGACCTGTGCATCAGCTCACTTTAAATGAATACATCTATTGATAATTCAAAGACCATGGATAATTAGCAAAGACACTCATAGGCCTCTCTAACTCTGGAAGCTGAAATGCAATAACACACATGATATAGCTTACCATGTGACCTTAATGAATAAGCCAGAAATACGCTGTAATAAGGATTCTGCCATAACACTTACCTCCAGCTGCTCTTGCAGTAATAAGTTGTACCTTACTGTCCCAAATGTGCACGATGTCTTTTCAAGTCGAAGGGAAGCTGAGTGTTGTTGCTCCCACACAGAGTGAAGGCTGCAGAGCATGTGATGAACCTGAAAACATGATAATAACCAGAAGGGTTTCAGAGAGCACAGACCGCCAAGGCCACGTTTCCATAAGTGAAAAATAATGCGTGTCTGCCCTGTTTGTCGGATCCGCTGTGAAATGTGATGGCTTCTTCCTTTGCAAATGTAACACCTTTCCACCAAGTCTCATGAACATCCATCAAGTCAGTTCGACAGAGAGGTGCAGTGCTCCCTTGGTAAAAAGCAATGGGATTTTTCCATTGGACTTTAATAAACACGTTCATGATACTTACACCTTTTGTTCAGCAGAATAAACTCCACATATTATATTATATATACGAACTACATTAGTCATAGTTTATTTGACACATAGAAGTTTCAGACATTCACCAGTGGGGTATTGACTGACATATTTTATTTTGTGCTTCAAAACGTGAAAATATTGTAAGCTTTTATTAACTAAAAACCTTATTTCAGGCTTCTAACCACAAAAACATTAAAAAAAAAACATTGACTTCCCTACGAGGGAACAGGTGTTTAAGGACTGATTACTGCAGTGATGAGTGGCAGCTGCCTGGTTCCCTTGGTGAAAAACAATGGGATGTTTCCATTGGACTTTGATATCAAAAAGAAACAGACGTGTCCAACACACGTTCATGAGACTTACAGCTTTTGTTCAGCAGGATAATCTCCACCTGTTAAGACTACTTTGTGATTTCTGAAGCATAAATGCAATCGGCAGGAGTGAAAAGATAACATTAGAGTAAATGCGAACTACATTAGTCATAGTTTATTTGACACATAGGAGCTTCAGACATTCACCAGTGGGGTATTTACTGACGTATATTGTGTTGTGCTACAAAACGTGAACATCTACAAAACCTTATTTCAGGCATCGAACCATAAAAACATTCAAAAAAAACCTTGACTTCCAGACGAGGGAACAGGAAGTGTTAAAATTCAGAATTATTTCCGTGTTTAAGGACTGATTACTGAACTCTATAAGAAGTGCATGGAGCATCGATAACTGCATCAATAAAACTCTCATAGTTGACATGTATATAGTTAACTTCATCTGCACTCTTCGCACACTGGTCTACAACCTGCACTATTTTATATTATCCTACTCTGTTTCATTTTGTACTATTTATATGTTGTCTTCTGTCCTATATGTTGCATTGTTGGAGGAGCTTGCCACGTAATAAGCACACTGTAGCTACTGTGCATATGACAATGAAACCCTTGAATCTTGAATCATAGTCCCAAATGTAGTCCCAAATTAAATTATCTTTATACACAGAGTACAAAAAACAAACTTTGACAAAGTATCTAGAAGATTGGATGAGTTCAGCATCGCCTCAAAGCTGTGATTGCTTGTTCATTAACTGCCAACATGATGTAGGTTTGCATGCATACAAAGATATTTCTGATATTCTAATTTGTGCAAAACAAACATCAAACCTCCATAAATAACAGACGAGATAATTGCATTATTATTGTGTGGTGATTAAGCTGCAAAGAACATTTCGCTTGATTATATAATGCATACAAAGATGTTTGTGTAAAACCAAACATCAATAACTGTATGATTACACAAATGAAAGATGCAATGGACATACAAAGTGTCTGCTAATATGGAAACAGCATCTTGTGTTTTATTTTTAACTGTGAAACTTTGTAATGTATATTTATTTTGTTGCTATATTAGTTTTATTATAACTTAACGTTCAATGATGGCTCTGTAGTCCATCAAACCTTTCTTTTCATTTGTGATCATTTTAGAAAAGTTTTATGAACCTGAATTATTATTAATTTTGCACACATGCATTTAACCCTCCTGTTGTCTTCTTCTGCTGTTCCCTTAACCCTCATGTTGTCTTCTTCTGCTGTTCCCTTAACCCTCATGTTGTCTTCTTCTGCTGTTCCCTTAACCCTCCTGTTGTCTTCTTCTGCTGTTCCCTTAACCCTCCTGTTGTCTTCTTCTGCTGTTCCCTTAACCCTCCTGTTGTCTTCTTCTGCTGTTCCCTTAACCCTCATGTTGTCTTCTTCTGCTGTTCCCTTAACCCTCCTGTTGTCTTCTTCTGCTGTTCCCTTAACCCTCCTGTTGTCTTCTTCTGCTGTTCCCTTAACCCTCCTGTTGTCTTCTTCTGCTGTTCCCTTAACCCTCCTGTTGTCTTCTTCTGCTGTTCCCTTAACCCTCCTGTTGTCTTCTTCTGCTGTTCCCTTAACCCTCCTGTTGTCTTCGGGTCAAATCTGACCGATTTACTACTTTCATCAATCATCACTTTTTAGTTTTACATTTGATTGCATTAAGGCTTTATGATATCCTTCACAGAGACATGTGAACATATCAAACACACACACACACACACACACACACACACCACACACACTCACACACACACACACACACACACACACACACACACACACACACACACACACACACACACACACACACACACACACACTCACACACACACACACACACAGAACAATTTGACACATGTCCCGCTCTTATGTGCCCATCCCCCCACATGGATCACACCTGGCACACGCAATACATGTTCAGTGTCTATTCTTTGTATAGTTACTGCAGTTGTTCATGTATACCAGTAGTCTGATACAATAGTTACAGTTTGAAAGGGTGTTAAATGACATGTGGTGATGATTAATGGTTTTTGTGTTAATGTAATAGCAGTTAAAACAGGACCGGTCAAATGTGACCGTGAACACCAAAGTAAGGGGGGAACAAAGACAACAGGAGGTTAATACACTTTCATAGATTTGGATTAGGGTTACTAAAATGTCAAATATTGTCTTAATTGGTGAGAATAAAAACATCCCGTCCTGGTTTGACAACAAGGTTTTTCTCTATTACATGTTATAGTTGTACTTCTCTGAAAGTGTCTTTAATGTCTAGAGACAACAGTATCTCAGATGTGTAATTGCATGTCTGCAAATCTTCGCTTTACAGCCATGCTGCGTTAAAAGTGAAATAACAAAAGTTGTATAATTAGATGAATTCAAAACGCCAGGCATTTACATTTTGAGTGTAGTGAAGGGTATGAAGCTTTTATTCAAGCATGACTGACACCCAATTGTTGGATAGAAAATGACACTTACATGACAGGAACCATCGACAAGTTGAAACGCCAGAAAAGAAAAATAAATTAAACTCAAAGGAGTTCAAACTTTTTCAATTTGGAAGTAAAAACTAAAGTGAGCTTCCTTAAACGACCCTGTCTTCAGTAACTCTGCAGGCCGCCTTAATGTATGTTAATGTATGTAAACTGAATCAATTCGTTCCATCAGCATACAAAAAAAAAAGAAGACATTTTGGTGGCTTTTACCCTCCACTGCGACTGCAGTTAAAATATGGAGTCTAATCCGTCTCCAAAACGCCGTCCAGGTCGACGAGCTCATTTAAAAACTTCCTGACAGACAGGACTGACGGCTGATCCTTCGAATAAATGGAGCGTCTCCTAAAAAAAAAAGAAGCTTTGGAGATGGCGAGGAGTGAGCGGACTCTGAGACCTGCTGCAAGTCTGTGAAGTGATGGAGAAATGAGATTTTGAATATGGAGTGAGTCCTTTTTTAAACCTAATTCCTCCTGGTCTTGCCCCAGAAATACAGATTTAACATGTTGTACAGAGGAAAAAAAAAAATCAAGGGCAATCAAATCAACTCCTGTCAAAGAGGAAGAGGGCGGGGGGTGGGGGGGGGGGTGGCACGGAGAGGAAACCGTCCGTGTTTCCTGTTAGATCTTCAGTTCTCTGTTTCACGCTTTTGTGGTTTTTATGTCAAATTGACCTCCTTTTAAAATTCAAGCTAATGCTAGGATGTGTTTTGTTCAGCCTGACCCTCCATGCCGTTGACTGTACAAAACATGCAACAATGCCCACACAAGTGATATCCTTTATTCAATGTACACCAATTGGAATGAAATACCTTAAAAGATGTTCGACATTTCCCCAAAACAAGCATATGCAGTTTTCCAGTGGCTCATTAAGAATGCTTTGAGGGATTTATGTGTTCAATCAGCTTCTACATTATCAATTGATTCTGTTTACATTTGGATTGCACCATTCCATCAAATACAGTTATTTCAGATTCATCATTTCCGAGACATTTTATTAAAACATGAAGTCTGACAGGTTCATTGTTTTTGGATGCACATGGTGTTTAACCCTTCGATGCACGAGTGACTACTCTCTTCCATAAGTGCGTCAAAAAGGACCCGTATTTGAATAATATGTGTTTTTATGCCATTTTTGTCATTTTGGTTAATATAAAACACTTGTATAATATTTAGTATTATATTTTGGTTCACACTAGAAATATTTTATATTTAATTTTTCACTATTTATAATTTTAGACATTTTTTTTACATTTTGAAAAAAAAACGAAATTCCATAGAAAATGCATGCGGGTCATTTTTGACCCACTTATGGAAGCGTGGGGTAATAATACAAAAACTACAATTTCTTAAATTGTATAAAATGTCAATTTAAAATGTGAATGGCATGATATCCAAAACATGTTTTTTGAGGAATAGCTGGAATATGAAATGATAACAAAATGTAATTACAAAGATACTTTAAGAAAACCACCTCACCGGGTCCAAAAAGACCCACTTATGCATCTAAGGGTTAACTGACTCATTCACCAGCACGACAGTAATGTATAAGATGCTAAGATTATTGTTTTGAATATATATATTTATGCCATTATGGCCAAGCTAACACACGGGTTAACAAACATGAATGAATCCTTCAGAGCATTTCCTGAATAGATGGAAAATAGGCCTAAAAAAGGGGCCTTTTCCCTCGTTCAGTTTAGATTGATAAAGTATCACTGGATGAAGTATTTGCAGAACAATAGACATCTTAGTAATGTCTCACAGCATTTCAACTATTAACATCTCCTACCGTAAAAAATACATTAGATTAGGGAATAGTGAAGGAGAGGCCTTTATTCATTCTTATAATAGAGATAGATCTGTATTTCTAACATCCACATAATGAAATCTTAACATTTCCTCAATTATGTACCAGTTTGTCTTCATGACTTCAGTATAACATCCACAGCATTCATTCACAAAATCACGTGTGTGTCCAGTAGCGTTACATTGATGAGAAGAACGACCAAAGAGAGATGATTGGAATTGATTGGAGAATAAAAATAAGAATACTGAGGGAATAAACAGAATTTAACCATTTTCTTAATTTGCCATGTGAGCTATTATAGTCTATGGTTTACGGCAAAAACAACACGCCGTGTTCTCCATCTTCCCCCTTCGGTAAACATCCTCTATCTTTCCCTCTCTATCCCTCCCTCCCTATTCCACTTTGCATTAAATCCACCATTAGATTCGCTTGGTACCACCAGAGCTTGTAGGCAATAAAACACATTGTTAAAGTGACATGTAATTACCCAGCTTCTCTTTTGACTAATTAAGTCAGTGCTGCCTATTATGTGGAAATGTATAAGGAAGTCAGGTGATCAATAACAGTGAAGGAGAGAGACAAGCTAATTTCTCAGTGCGCGGATCGCTGATTCCTGCATTATCCCGGCCTGTTTATTACGGCTCTGACATCATCCGGAGAGCGATGTTCCCCCGCCATAAAACAAGATCCTTTTAATTTCATGCTGCAATAAAGTGCCAGTCATGTTGATGATGGGAGCAGGGTTCGCTCAATATATAGTGCAAGCCAATATACAGTATTTCATGGTTTCATGGGCTGACGCAGGCCGGCTTTAGAACAGGACACATTTCTAATTGATTGAGGGATGTGTCGGGATGAGGCGATCCGCAGAGACTCCGCCCCTCTGGAGCTCCCAGAAGATGAGATCAAGCTAACCTGACAAAGAACCAAACTAAACCAATTGCTTAAAGGTCACCTATTATGCAAAGCCACTTCTCCATGTCTCTTCTACATCAACATGTGTCCCCTCTGTGTAAAGAGACTCTGAAAGTCTCAGGACAAAAGATTCTCTCTCTTTTTGTCCTGATCCATTTCTATAAAAACCTGTCTGAAAATGAGCTGATCATATTTTGGCCACTTCATGATGTCATAACGATGTTTTGGCTTGTGTAACCATTAGCCAATCAGCAACCAAGGTAACAACATGCGGCACGTCATGACGCATGACAACAAATATGCCCAGCTAGATGCGTCATAAGATGCCGCCGGCCCACCAGCATTAGGATATACTATGACTTTGAGCCAAATACTTGTTTTTGGGCTGTATAAATAAATTGACTTGAAACAGTTCCTGATTTAGAGTACTGGCACCTTTTTTATTCCAATTCAAGCACTGGCTGAAACAGAGGGGATTATGGGATGCTGCAATGATCTGTTTGGTGTTTGGAGCCAAACACTTCAGAGACATGTTTTGTATATATCTGAGACCTATAATATATTGATGAAAAACAGTATAATAGGGGACCTTTAAGTCTCAAATAAAAATGGGGCAGACAAATAATGAATCACAAGACGATGAATACATCTTTGCAAGCAAACCATCTTCGAAAATAAACTCTCTGCAGAAAGACACAGTGTTTGCAGTCTCATCTCAACCATCCAAAACCTTTTTAAAACTACAATGGCTATCAGACATTGCAAACCTCTGCAAAAGCCAACGGTGCGTTCCCATGCCTTCTCGATGTAGGGACATTGTTTTCCTGACTTTGGTGTGTTCACAAGCATTACGTTGTAATGAGGAAACAACGTGTTTTAACACTAGACCTTATTTCAAGCTTATACTCAAACTACGTTTAAAAACATTGCTAGGAAGTTGACAGAAGTTGTAAAAATGCTGACTCACTTTGTGGGTTTTTGGACTCATTTCTTCACGGATACATTGATGATGTCCATGAAATCAATTCCCTCCTGTTCCTGTCACAGTGAAAGTAAGGAAGTACCAGAAAGTAATTATGTAGTCACGTTAAATACTTGAAATAAAAAGGGTTTCTTGTAAGCTCAATACTAGTTTTAGTGAAATCTTACCCAAAGTGTTCAGAGAGTTCTAATGTTTCATAACGAGTAAAACTGACATCAATAAATGATTGATATCAGCTCAACACCAAGTGGTTTCTTGTCTGTGTTTCTTGTCTTTGTGTAGCAGGAAGAACAAGGTCGGAGCGTCCTGTTCTTCAGCGGAGAATCAGGAACACTGTCTGCCCGATCACGATCTTCTCAGCTTCTCTTTCCTCCCAGCTCCAAACTACAGAAGGATTTCTTTCTTTTTTAATATATATATTTAAGCTCCGTCAAAAGGACAATGGAGCTGCTGTCCGAGCTGGACTGAGGGGAGATCATTCACACAGAGAGGAGAGAACGCTCTGAAATGAAGTGAAGAAAAGAGAAAGGAAAATTGATGGGAGGAAGGCGGCATAAACACGACGGGTGCTCCTGGTCCATCTCAAATGAAAATCCAATTTCAAAAAGGGCTCGTGGAGTTTATGGGAGAGAAGAAGAAGAAGAAGAAGAAGCAAACAAAAAGAGAGGGCCGAAAAAATAGGGCTGGTGAAGACGAGGCATTGCAAATCCTACGGGCCCGAGGAGAGACAATGATCTTCAATTACTAGCTGTTCTGTTCTCAATTTTAGACAAGAGCAAAGGAAATGGAGAAAAGGAGGACGGAAGAATGGGAGGAGATATTAGAAAGGAGGTTAAAAAAAAACTAAATAGGGGAAAAAGAGGCTGAATCACAACGAAGTGATGAAGAGAAGCTGGTAGAGGATGGGAGGGTCACTTAAAACATGTTATCTGTTACAATAACTAATCTAATCTGAGTATCAGAATATAAAGGAATGATTTTTTTCCGTTACTTGTGGATTAACTCAATATCAAATGCAATGCAAATAAAAACAAGAGAAAATAAATAACAATAATATGTTTTTAACCTGTTAAGCACCAAGCCTGTTTTTCATGTTTCAGGCTCGAAAATGACATGCCCAAAACAAATGACTACAACTTAACTTCTAAAAGGGTTATATGAATAATTTCTTTTATCAAAGTAATGATAAACCTGTGAGTTGGATGTAGAAGTGTCAGAATCAATATAGATGTTTTTTATTTTAAAGAAAATTCAGATTTGACATAGTAAACAACTGTAAATTATAGTGTCCGTCCAAAAATTCTTTTTTACAGATAGTGAAAACTACCCTTGGATGATGGGTTAGTAGACTAAAAGCTTTAGGAATCCAAAGTACAACATATAATAAGTACCCTGTATCAAGATTGATGCAAAACAAGTGACATTTGACCTTTTTAGAGAGGTTTAGCCAAAACCACCCCACCTCTGAGGTGATTTGGGTGAAAATGTTTTTTTTTCCATATCTCTGGCCCCCCTTGCTCGATTTTGATGGTTGACACCTCTTTCTGACCATTAGAGCCAATAGAATCGAAGGGGGAGGCCCCCACACACACACGTTGTAAAGAGAAAAGGTGGGGGCTGCGCGCATGGAAATCTAAAGCAGAGTGGAGCGATCTCTCCCTCTGGAATTTGGAAACTAAAAAGCAGTTTTATTGCTTATGGATTATCAGAAATCATTTCAAAGAGGACACAGACACATTGGATGAACCTATGGATTAACTGCAGCATCGTTTTTTTATCGTTTGAATGCCATTGAAGACCAGTTTTGACCAAGGTAAGCCATGTTAGCGTTTCTAGCTACTTAGCTCCACATGTTCTGATGTACGCTTTAGTTTATAGCGTCGCAAATGTTTATCACTGAGTGTTGAGGAGGGCACCCCCAGATTCAGTGTCTCCAGGAGACCAACAACGAGTGGTTGGCTGTGCATCTAGGATAAGTAATAAGGGAGTTATGAGTGAGTTTATGTGCAGTTTTAGGTTACATTTTTTCGCACGTGTCTCTTCTGCATGTCTCTTCTTCATCAACATGTGTCCCCTCTTCTTCATGTCTCTTCTACATCAACATGTGTCCCCTCTTCTTCATGTCTCTTCTACATCACCATGTGTCCCCTCTTCTTCATGTCTCTTCTACATCACATGTGTCCCCTCTTCTTCATGTCTCTTCTACATCACCATGTGTCCCCTCTTCTTCATGTCTCTTCTTCATCAACATGTGTCCCCTCTTCTTCATGTCTCTTCTACATCAACATGTGTCCCCTCTTCTTCATGTCTCTTCTACATCAACATGTGTCCCCTCTTCTTCATGTCTCTTCTACATCAACATGTGTCCCCTCTTCTTCATGTCTCTTCTACATCAACATGTGTCCCCTCTTCTTCATGTCTCTTCTTCATCAACATGTGTCCCCTCTTCTTCATGTCTCTTCTACATCAACATGTGTCCCCTCTTCTTCATGTCTCTTCTACATCAACATGTGTCCCCTCTTCTTCATGTCTCTTCTACATCAACATGTGTCCCCTCTTCTTCATGTCTCTTCTACATCAACATGTGTCCCCTCTTCTTCATGTCTCTTCTACATCAACATGTGTCCCCTCTTCTTCACGTCTCTTCTACATCAACATGTGTCCCCTCTTCTTCATGTCTCTTCTACATCAACATGTGTCCCCTCTTCTTCATGTCTCTTCTACATCAACATGTGTCCCCTCTTCTTCATGTCTCTTCTTCATCAACATGTGTCCCCTCTTCTTCATGTCTCTTCTACATCAACATGTGTCCCCTCTTCTTCATGTCTCTTCTACATCAACATGTGTCCCCACTTCTTCATGTCTCTTCTACATCAACATGTGTCCCCTCTTCTTCATGTCTCTTCTTCATCAACATGTGTCCCCTCTTCTTCATGTCTCTTCTACATCAACATGTGTGTCCTCTTCTTCATGTCTCTTCTACATCAACATGTGTCCCCTCTTCTTCATGTCTCTTCTACATCAACATGTGTCCCCTCTTCTTCATGTCTCTTCTTCATCAACATGTGTCCCCTCTTCTTCATGTCTCTTCTTCATCAACATGTGTCCCCTCTGTGTAAAGAGACTCTGAAAGTTTCAGGAACAAAGATTCTCTCTCTTTTTGATCCATTTCTATAAAAACCTGTCTGAAAATGAGCTGATCAGATTTTGGCCACTTGATGATGTCATAACGATGTTTTGTCTTGTGTAACCATTAGCCAATCACCATCCAAGGTAACCCCCCCCCCCCCCCCCCCACCTTATCACCTGAATCTCCTCCTGACATATATTGTTGAATTTAGTATAATAGGGGACCTTTAAGTTTAACGATGTCACCTTAGAAAAGAAGAAACACAGATATTTCACTAAAAGAAATGTAGTAACAGTTATGCTGTTTAAGCTTAAAAATATTAATCATAAGCAATGACTGTATTTATTTTCAATAAATCAGGTGTCCACCTACCACGTTAAAAAACCAAAGAAAATAATGAAGAATTAAAGTAGTAGTAATAGCACTTTTATTTAAATGGAACAGTAATCTGATTACTTAATTTTTTATGTAATTGTAATCGAATACAGTTTTGTTTGTACCCTGATTATCTCGTTGCATGTAACCCGTTATTCCCCAAACCCTGCTTATAAGTGTATTCAGCTCATCCCATTGGAGACACTTCTTCTTCTTCTTGCACTCCGTCTCATCCACAGAGTTTCCCGTTTGCAGATCATATCGTTTTGTAAACACGCTTTCTCCGCTGAGTTACCCCCGTCTGGCAGTAGGAGAGTTTTGTCGTCGTTTGCAATTCAAAGCCTCGTCTCCTCCTCTGCAGATTTGTGTACGCAGCAGAGAGGAGACAGTAGAGAGGGAAAGTGAAGTCGGGGAAACGAGACACGAGGCCCTGATTCGACATCCTGTTTCTGACACGGCCGTCAGGAGAGCAAACAGGAAGTTCAGCACCTTCGCTCACGCTCCATCAGATTGCTTTCTTTAGCGTGTCATGCTCTTTGTCCTCCTGTCAGGAAGCCACTTGTGAAGAAGAGGAGGAGGTGAGAATTAAAGGGAAATTACAGCAGGATGGATTTTCTTTATTTTGGCATCCAATTTACATCTTTTGCATTACTTGAGTTGTCCATACACGTTTAAAGAAACACTTTTACAGTGAAAAAAGACAAAGAACCATGCCTTATTTAATACATATTTTTATATATCTTGGTTTTTGTATTCGGGATTGTGGGAAAACGGTATTTCGGTCCCTCTAGATTGACAATAAAGTTGACTTTGACTTCAATCCCAAAGCATAAATGGTAAATAAATATTTGGCAAGCCACTTAAAAATCACCTCCATTACATATTTTTTTATTTTATTAATTGATTAATTAAAGGGTTTTAGAGTAGGACCATTTTAAAAGTGTGTGTACTCCAGCTCATACATTAGCAATATTGTTGTAATAGTTTCACAGCTCATTCAACGATGGATGTGGTGACTATTAACTTTAATTCCATTTTTAAAGGCTTTATTTTGCAGCCCAGAATTGGTTAATGTCAAGTTACTTTTGAGCTATTTCCTATCTATTACTGTTTACATAGATTAGCATATTCAAACGTAACATATTTCGATATTAAGATGTCACTTTCTATCTGAAGAATCCTTTCTAGGCCCTAGGTCTATGGATCTTTCTCCATTGTATAGTTAAAGGTCCCATGTCATGGCCATTTCTACTGATCATATTTCCATTGTTGAGGTCTACTAGAATAGATTTTAATTGTGCAATATAGTATATATATATAGTATGTGTATTCACTCTCTATCCTACACGGCTTGTTGGAGCTCCTGCCCCCCCCCCTCCCTGTGAGCCCAGTGTGCTCTGATTGGTCCGGACGTTGCGAGGCTCGTTGCTGCGAGGAGCGGACAGGTTTCCGGGTCGGCGATACAGCGAGAACAAGCGAAACTCATCCTGAGCACACACAAACTCACAGCCGAAGTAGAAACAATAAGTGAGGCTTGATATTGAGTAAGAGGTTTCTAACGCTGTGAGAATGGGTCTGCAGAGAGCATTTCTCCACCATCCCAACTCGTCTATTACCAGCGTTCAGGGAGCTCTATGCAAGTCAATGGGGACTCCCTGTTAGTTAGCCAAGGGATCCTGGTGTGTGAGGGGCTCCAAGGATTGGTCCATTTGGGCCAATCCGGTCATTTGTTGTTGATCTGGGTGTTCACACGTCACTGAACCCAGGAAGCAAACAATGGAAAAAGAGAAATGTCCAACGAGGCGTTCTGGGGCAGCAGAGACAGGTCTTTCTGTGTTAGAGTTTTACTCTCTACAGGGTGTACTTTGAGGGTTTGTGACTCTGCAGACCGTTTACATGCAGAAAAACCTTCATAACACAAGGGGATGGGTAATAACCAGAAAAGCATGACATGGGCCCTTTAAGGTTCTGCCTCTTTTTTTGGAGTGTAGACGTGTTTTCATCAGAGGCAAATATGTTTACGTCCAGTCTAAGAGTTAGATATGCAGACCCAAAGACAGTTCCCTTGCATTTGTAATCTTCTGTTTCCCTTGGCCATGCCTTTCAATAATCCTTCAGTATTGTACGACATCAGCTTCAGCTTCCAGCAGCCTCTTTGTGTTTTCCAGTATTATTGTTTAAAACAGAATGAGTATAACCTAACAAACAACAACACTAGAACTCCCCAGCACTAGATATAAAGACGAAAAAAGAAATCTATGCTGCAAAACAAATAAAGCTCAAAGAGTCATGAGAAGAGCTGCGAGTCAATCATAAACAACGAGTTCATCTCCAGGTTGTTTTCTAAACGCTCACTCGTCACTTATGACTGTAATTATGAGTTGTACACACACTAAGGCCATGTAGTCGATAACAGAACCACGTTATGGACAACATTAAGGTTGATGTGTTGTTAGTGTAAGCTTATGTCCTCACAAAGCAGTTACAGAGCTGATGATGGTTCATTAGTCGTAGTGTTTGTCCACATTCAGATCGATCTGAGCTCCTAACTCTCCTAACGCTCCACTATGTTCACCAGTTTCTCTGTTACTGCTTCTGTCTGCTGTTTGCTGCTAAGAAGGAAGTAGAAAGTGGAATATTACGTCTTCCTCTTCGAGAATTGCAAGGGCAGTGAGTCAACCGGAGCAGTAAAGTTGCTGGACTGACAGATATTCACTTAAAAAGCTCATTAAATCTGAATATTATTCTAATAAATGTAAATCATAGCGGCTTCAAACACTCTTGAAATGGTTGGATGCAACAAAGACGTCTGAAAACTTGTATATTTAGACGTATTTTGACCTGAACATTTATGGCTAGTTGTGTCCATATTTAGAACTATGTTAGCTGTTAAATGCTCCACTATGTTCACTATATTCTTCTCTCTCTGTCTGTCTAATGTTTTGCTTCTAAGCAGGAAGTGGAAAGCAGATTGTTCTTGGAAAAGGAGTTGTAGGACAGACAGAAATTCACTAAAAACCTCCGTAAATCCGAGGGGAGCGGCGGATAATCCTCTATAGATTCATCACTCCGAGCGACCCCTTTTCACATTAAACATCTGATACGTTTTTACAATAACAAATGTAAATCACAGCCGCTTTAAACACTCATGAAACAACGCTTAGATGCCGTCTAAAAACGTTTATATTTAGACGTACTCTGACCTGCGAATCACTGCTTT
This sequence comes from Trematomus bernacchii, assembly GCF_902827165.1. NCBI lineage: Eukaryota > Metazoa > Chordata > Actinopteri > Perciformes > Nototheniidae > Trematomus > Trematomus bernacchii. The sequence goes on along the minus strand of NW_022987618.1, from coordinate 267,785 downwards.
CTATATTTATTATCCTCTTTATCCCTGTAATACATGTTCGCTCGTATAAAACTCTCTGCTGAGGATTAATTTCCAGCGATGGATACGACACCACCTATCATCTTCTTTGTCTTTCAACATGACGTACCTCCAGAGATTGCAGCTAATCATCCTCACTGTAAGCACATCTGCGTGGAGGCTGATTAGTTTCTCTCAACATCTTGTTTCCTCTCTGAGCTCATCTCCTTTCTGTTGTCATGTTTATTTCTTGCACCGCTTTGCATTCTCCCGTCATCTTTATGTTACTAATGCGTCACTGATTGAGTCTCGCCGAAACGCAGGCCGGAGCAGGAACACTTGCTAATTGCTGGCAGATGAACAGCAGCGGTGCTCTTCCCCAGAAGTCTTTTTTATGTGTGCAGGAAGTGAGTGGTTACCTGGGAGAAAGGTGGCTCTGCATCTAAACAACAACAAGAAAAGGCAGGAGGCATGAAAGCGGCTGTTTACCCCCCTGAAAGCTCACCCAGGTCATCAGCAGCCTAATTAAACCGCAGAGTATTTTTAGATTCCTGAGATCCTGTCAGGTTTTCGAAAGCCTCCCTTTTGTTTATCCTGCGAGGGAACAAATAAAAGTGTTTTGAGATGTCATGCCGACTCTCATGTTCGCGCTCCTCCCGTCCTGATGGGAGGCTTTGCATCTAACGGCCCCTTTAGAAACCCCTTACTCTGTGCCGGCTGTCGGCTCGGCTCAGTTTACCGTGAAGCCATCTGGGTCTGATTCAAGCTCCTTCTTCCTGAACATCCTCCACAACCCCAGCCTCCGTCCGCCTCGCAGACTCAAATGAGATTCAATTGGCAGGACTTTTTAAAAGCACCCAGGAAAGTTTCTTTATACAGAGAGTCAAGAAGACCACAAACAAAAGACATCACGAACAAAACCGTCTGTTTTTCAGATGCTGTTTGAACCTTTCTACCAAACATAGGAGGGCCTCATTTATAGAATTTTGAAATAAAAACACAAGAAGTTCACCCCATGCCGATCTTCCTTTATTAATCAGAATAAAGCGCTACTTATGTGGGCTTATTGTTACCATAGTTACCTTGAGATCATTCAAATGCCCTTGACGATCGTAGGAAACGCCGACTGATCGACCAAGAAGGGCATTTGATAAAGTGTTTAATCTTAGACCACAAACCAAAACACCAAGAACAAACCGTCTGTTTTTCAGATGCTGTTTGAACCTTTCTACCAAACATCGGGCCTCACTTATAAAACTTTGCGTAGGATTGAAGTGAAAAACTTGCGTACGGACGAAACACAGGAAGAAAGTCATGCAGGTTTCCATTTGGAATGACTAAGAAGGATTTGATAAAGTGTTAAATCTTTGTTCTTCTTGCTCGAGGTGGAGCCACGTAAATAATATTGTTTGGTGGACGGGCAGTATGAACATTACAGAGGTGGAGACTTTTTAAAAGCACCTATAGGAAAGTTTAATTATACGGAGAGTCAAGAAGACCACAAACACCAAGAACAAACCGTCTGTTTTTCAGATGTTTGAACCTTTCTACCAAACCGCATTTTTTTAAATGTTCCATAGGACTCATGTAAGAAACTTGCGTACGGGCGAAATACAGGAAGAACGTGCCAGTTTCCCATTTGTACTCGAAAAGCGCCGCACCTTTTCAAATTTGTTTAAGTTATGCCCCTTTCCAATATTCATTTATATCATATGGACGAAGATGACTGTAGGAAGCGCAGAATTATTTGGGGATATTTTATAATTTATTGTTTCAAACTTTACTTGGAAATAGATATTTTTGAGCGTATGCAATGTTTATAAAATCCTGTAGGCCAGAGGTTTGAGTTTGTTTAGATCAAGTGACAACCTCAGGGTCTGTAAACTGAAGTCGCCTAAACATTTCTCTACTTCCCTCTTGTTTTATTACCTCAGCTAATGTAATGTAATGGTCAAAATCTCTAGTATCAAGTCTCCTTCATTAAACCATGATATTTATTCAGTAAATTACAGTCCCATATAGAGTAAAATACACACTGTGTTCTGGGTGAACCACGATGTTGTCTTTAAGAAAACAACATTTTGTGGCCACAGAAAACCCAAAGTGTCTTTAAATGTTGATTACAATAAATAAAGAGGCTCTTATTCAAACTGGGAATTGTCTTTCTAGACTGTTTGCTCGTCATATTTAATTTGTATTGACTACAATCTGTGTCTGATAATCTTTTTCATAGCCCTCCTGTACCCTGAATGATATTTATGTTGTATCTGCCTTTCCTTTTCTAACCTTGAATACATATTTACACATATTTAAAGAACATTTATTTCTCCCTGCACCTCTGTGGCACGTCTAACCAGATGTTGTTTTTTTCAAACCAAGGAAAGGTTATCAAGTCATTTTCTTTTCAAAGTTATTATCATAATCTTCATACCATCAGGGACGATTTAATGAGGGGAAAAAACTGACTGTTTAACCAAGAGGAGAACAATTATAAAACTATTTTCTCATTAAGCCTTTTAGAATTGTTCCCAGTTGGAGATACAGATCACTTGAACAAAACACAGACAACACTAATTATAATACTTTAATTTCCCTTATTTCCTCGTAACATGGCAGGTTTTCACATAATTATCTCGCCCTGCTTCTTATCTCTTTATCCCCCCCTGCCTCTCTCTCTTTCTTTCTCGCTGTCATTTCCAATGCACTCTCGACCAGGTGACCCCCGGAGACCCCCGCTACTTTAAATTGAATATTTCGTTTTTTACGCCGTCGCATTAAATTGAAACCAATTCCCAAATGCTTCAAAGCTCAAACTGCAACCTGACTTCCTGCCTGTCCTCCCTCCATCTTCACTGAGGGGGAAAAGGAGGGAGTATTGGGGGGAATCGGGGGGTTGTTTGATGGCAGCTCTCACACAATGAAGCGACAGGGTTCGTTTCGTCTTCGGAGGATTTGGTAAATCCGGAACTGTGTCGAGCAGCTTTAGACAGAAAGGGAAAGGCCCGCCGGAGCAGAACCGCCGAGCATGACAAGCAGCTTTATTTTATGTCATTGTATTCAAATTTACTACATCCCCAACACTTATCACCCCCCCTCCCCGGCGCCCACTTTGAAGACGGATCACCGTGGAGAAGGAACATATTTTCCCCTTCTCCAAAGTCAGATTGGCACAAATTGAAGCAGAGAAACTTTTTATGTGTGTCGGCAAAGCACAATGGAGAGCACACTGTAAAAAATAAGACACCTTAAGCTGGCGGAGTCTCACCATACAGTGCTTCTTTTCATGGTAAGTAACACGTCCAATTTACAACCTACTTGTTGCAACAAGATTAAATAAATACTTAAAATCTGAAAAGATGTACACACTTGAGGTGTAGAGTTTGATATATGTAATTTATAATAGGGATTAATTCAATACATTCAAAAGTGCATTATTGAAAATGCAGCATCTATTGTTTAAGGTGCTTGACTGTACTAAGAACTAGTTAGGCTTATTGTTGCCTCTGCTACTCACTATATTCATTTTTGTTGGTATGAGAGTATATTGGTGCAGGAATGAGTCCTAAACCCGGAAATGAGTCAGCATTTACGCACTTCCTGTTCCCTTGTCTGGAAGTCAATGGTTTGTTTGGTCATGTTTTTGGTTGTTAGCCTGAAGAGATTTGAAGATTATGTTCTACAACATAAAATACGTCAGTTAATACCCCACTGGTGAAATTCAACATGGAGGTTGCTAACAAGTGTCTAAATGAGACGACTAAACGTCATCACGCCCAACATTAGCTGCCTTTAGCTTAGCGGTGGTGACGTGAAGTCATGTGACCGTGCTGTAGTTCCTTTGTAGTCGAAAGTTAGCTTTTCACTTAAAAAAATCAAAGTGGTTAATATGTGGAGATTATCCTGCTACACGAGCAAATATCATAAACATTTGTTTGTGACATTTTTTCTGCAAAAATCCTTTTTGTTGAGCCCTTGCAAAGCTAACTCTCGGTTAGTCTACAAAAACATGTCATCACATGTGACACAGGAAGGAGAGCCACATCTGAAAGGCTTGTTGAATCCAATGGTTTCAGAAAGGATGTGTTGTTTTACAGTTTGTTGGTCAGGTAGGCACTCCGGTACTTTTTCACTGAGTTTTTCCGTATGTGTCTGTTTAAGTTTCCTAAAATAAAACACATTTGACAGTGTGTGGAGCAGTTAAACAGCTCAGTGGGCTCTCTCTGCCCACACAAAGCCTCAGTGTGATTCACACATGCTCCCCACATCTATCTGACCACCTGACTTAAATGGGACCAAAAGGGCACATCAACTCTCCCCCGCCCGCTAAACCCTGCAGGAAGGTGTCCAACACTTTTAATTAAAGCATCCAGCATCCATGTCCACACCGAGACCAAAAACAATAAAGGTGTCCAATAAAATCAGGAGGAGACACACTGAGAGTTTCTCTGCAAACAAACGACCAATGAGTGAGAGTGGCGAGGCGATGAGGACGACCCTGCAGGAATGCTTTTAGCTGTCAGACTTTCCTCTTGTTACCACCCTCTCTAACACAGGCGAGGACAATGGGGGAGATGGTGTTACACTCAAAGGAGACATTTTTATCTGTCCATGAGAAAAAACCCTCTTCACCAACGCCTCCTGGTAAAAGCGCCCTTCAGGCTTTTTTCCGTTGGTGGGTGAGGACAGAAAACCCTGTAATCTAAAAAAGACTGCACTCATGATTACATCGCCTGAGTAGCGCTGTGTGGAAGTTATCTGCTGATCTCCAACTCCCTGATATTTAGACATACAGCACCTCTTATGTGTTAAGAGATCGGATGAAAATCGACGTTTTGAAGTAAATGTATAACTGTGTTTGGCATGACGAAGAAAATTGCTTCTTCATTTGTGTCCCATGACGGTATGTACGTTTGGAAAGAGCAGATCAAATGTTAGCTTATCCCTGATCGATCCAATTTCCATTCAGAAAACAAGCATTTTAAAACGTCATGTCATGTGAACTGTCATAACAAAGCATTCATTCTGACCTTTTAGTAATCGGTATAATTATGTAGTTATTTCAGCATCCTTTTGATATGTTTATTAAAATAAAATCTTGGTCAAATAGGTACATTTTGGGTTTATACCACTGTAGTGATCAAGATTGATTCAGCTGACTTGTGACTTGCTAGAGAGTGAATCGAGTGGTGCGGGAATGGTTATCTGTGCCATGGCTGACGAGACGTTGTTGTTATCAACATGAAAGTGAGTAAACACACATGATGCCATGGTGTAATATTGTCTCATTGAACGCACCATAAGACCCTGTTCGAAGACCAAAGGTTGTGTCATCTTAAATCCTATACAGCCGAATTGCCTGTCTTTAGTTGTATAATTGTAAAGAATGGCGTATTCAAAACGAGCAAACTACATGAAAAGTTTGACCTTGATTCGACCCCTAAAAGTCGGGGGGGTGCTGCTGATTCTGTACTTTTTACTTTTGGTGACTGAAACTCCTTCCGTTCTCATGAAGGACTTCTTTCACTTTTAATGGCGCACCATCCCATAGTGTTATTGATACTTTTACCTGAAGGATTTCAATTCTTCCTCACCTCTGCTCCTTATTACCGTCACCCGGTGAGCAGCTGAGCTCCATCAGGCCTCCCGGAGTCGCTGCACAGGACGGAGAAATCTCCACGGCTCTGATTTCACCGTTAGCTGCAGCTTTAATGATCCCCGCGGGGAATTAAGGAGGAGAGGGGAACCTGCTGTGGGACTCTATCTGGGATTTAACCTGCAGCTGCTTTCTGGAGGAGCGGCAGGAAGTCCTCGTCTTGAGGATGACCTCCAGAGGAGAAAAGTGGTCCGTTCAATCCCAGACTGTGACTAGAAGCAGTAAGATGTGTCTATAGTATAGGAGTATTTTACCTTATCTTGTTGTTGTTATGTGATGTATACTTGTTTTTCTTATTTGTTTTTCTAATTATCCTTGTGTGAACTATTCTGCTGCAGGAATGAGTCCTAAAACCCTGAAATGAGTCAGCATTTTAGCACTTCCTGTGTCCTTGTCCCAAAGTCAGTGGTTTCTTAAATGTGTTTTTGGTTGGAAGTCTGAAATAAGGTTAATGCAAGCTGAAGAGATTTTAGCGTTTTGTTCTATGACATAAAATACATCAGTAAATACCCAACTGGTGAATTTAAAAACAGCGGTTGCTGACAAGTGTCTAAATGAGACGACTAATTAGCCGCCTTTAGCTTAGCGGTGGTGACGTGAAGTCATGTGACCTTGCTGTAGTTCCTTTATAGCCCAACATTAGCCTCCTTTAGCTTAGCGGTGGTGACGTGAAGTCATGTGACCGTGCTGTAGTTCCTTTATAGCCCAACATTAGCCTCCTTTAGCTTAGCGGTGGTGACTTGAAGTCATGTGACCGTGCTGTAGTTCCTTTATAGCCCAACATTAGCCGCCTTTAGCTTAGCGGTGGTGACTTGAAGTCATGTGACCGTGCTGTAGTTCCTTTATAGCCCAACATTAGCCGCCTTTAGCTTAGTGGTGGTGACGTGAAGTCATGTGACCGTGCTGTAGTTCCTTTATAGCCCAACATTAGCCTCCTTTAGCTTAGCGGTGGTGACGTGAAGTCATGTGACCGTGCTGTAGTTCCTTTATAGCCCAACATTAGCCTCCTTTAGCTTAGCGGTGGTAACTTGAAGTCATGTGACCGTGCTGTAGTTCCTTTATAGCCCAACATTAGCCACCTTTAGCTTAGCGGTGGTGACGTGAAGTCATGTGACCGTGCTGTAGTTCCTTTATAGCCCAACATTAGCCTCCTTTAGCTTAGTGGTGGTGACGTGAAGTCATGTGACCGTGCTGTAGTTCCTTTATAGCCCAACATTAGCCGCCTTTAGCTTAGTGGTGGTGACGTGAAGTCATGTGACCGTGCTGTAGTTCCTTTATAGCCCAACATTAGCCTCCTTTAGCTTAGCGGTGGCGACTTGAAGTCATGTGACCGTGCTGTAGTTCCTTTATAGCCCAACATTAGCCTCCTTTAGCTTAGCGGTGGTGACTTGAAGTCATGTGACCGTGCTGTAGTTCCTTTATAGCCCAACATTAGCCACCTTTAGCTTAGCGGTGGTGACGTGAAGTCATGTGACCGTGCTGTAGTTCCTTTATAGCCCAACATTAGCCTCCTTTAGCTTAGCGGTGGTGACGTGAAGTCATGTGACCGTGCTGTAGTTCCTTTATAGCCCAACATTAGCCTCCTTTAGCTTAGCGGTGGTGACGTGAAGTCATGTGACCGTGCTGTAGTTCCTTTATAGCCCAACATTAGCCTCCTTTAGCTTAGCGGTGGTGACGTGAAGTCATGTGACCGTGCTGTAGTTCCTTTATAGCCCAACATTAGCCTCCTTTAGCTTAGCGGTGGTGACGTGAAGTCATGTGACCGTGCTGTAGTTCGTTTATAGCCCAACATTAGCCACCTTTAGCTTAGTGGTGGTGACGTGAAGTCATGTGACCGTGCTGTAGTTCCTTTATAGCCCAACATTAGCCTCCTTTAGCTTAGCGGTGGTGACGTGAAGTCATGTGACCGTGCTGTAGTTCCTTTATAGCCCAACATTAGCCACCTTTAGCTTAGTGGTGGTGACGTGAAGTCATGTGACCGTGCTGTAGTTCCTTTATAGCCCAACATTAGCCTCCTTTAGCTTAGCGGTGGTGACGTGAAGTCATATGACCGTGCTGTAGTTCCTTTTTAGCCCAACATTAGCCTCCTTTAGCTTAGCGGTGGTGACGTGAAGTCATGTGACCGTGCTGTAGTTCCTTTATAGCCCAACATTAGCCACCTTTAGCTTAGCGGTGGTGACGTGAAGTCATGTGACCGTGCTGTAGTTCCTTTATAGCCCAACATTAGCCTCCTTTAGCTTAGCGGTGGTGACTTGAAGTCATGTGACCGTGCTGTAGTTCCTTTATAGCCCAACATTAGCCTCCTTTAGCTTAGTGGTGGTGACGTGAAGTCATGTGACCGTGCTGTAGTTCCTTTATAGCCCAACATTAGCCGCCTTTAGCTTAGTGGTGGTGACGTGAAGTCATGTGACCGTGCTGTAGTTCCTTTATAGCCCAACATTAGCCTCCTTTAGCTTAGCGGTGGCGACTTGAAGTCATGTGACCGTGCTGTAGTTCCTTTATAGCCCAACATTAGCCTCCTTTAGCTTAGCGGTGGTGACTTGAAGTCATGTGACCGTGCTGTAGTTCCTTTATAGCCCAACATTAGCCACCTTTAGCTTAGCGGTGGTGACGTGAAGTCATGTGACCGTGCTGTAGTTCCTTTATAGCCCAACATTAGCCTCCTTTAGCTTAGCGGTGGTGACGTGAAGTCATGTGACCGTGCTGTAGTTCCTTTATAGCCCAACATTAGCCTCCTTTAGCTTAGCGGTGGTGACGTGAAGTCATGTGACCGTGCTGTAGTTCCTTTATAGCCCAACATTAGCCTCCTTTAGCTTAGCGGTGGTGACGTGAAGTCATGTGACCGTGCTGTAGTTCCTTTATAGCCCAACATTAGCCACCTTTAGCTTAGCGGTGGTGACGTGAAGTCATGTGACCGTGCTGTAGTTCCTTTATAGCCCAACATTAGCCTCCTTTAGCTTAGCGGTGGTGACGTGAAGTCATATGACCGTGCTGTAGTTCCTTTTTAGCCCAACATTAGCCTCCTTTAGCTTAGCGGTGGTGACGTGAAGTCATGTGACCGTGCTGTAGTTCCTTTATAGCCCAACATTAGCCACCTTTAGCTTAGCGGTGGTGACGTGAAGTCATGTGACCGTGCTGTAGTTCCTTTATAGCCCAACATTAGCTACCTTTAGCTTAGCGGTGGTGACGTGAAGTCATGTGACCGTGCTGTAGTTCCTTTATAGCCCAACATTAGCCACCTTTAGCTTAGCGGTGGTGACGTGAAGTCATGTGACCGTGCTGTAGTTCCTTTATAGCCCAACATTAGCCACCTTTAGCTTAGCGGTGGTGACGTGAAGTCATGTGACCGTGCTGTAGTTCCTTTATAGCCCAACATTAGCCACCTTTAGCTTAGCGGTGGTGACGTGAAGTCATGTGACCGTGCTGTAGTTCCTTTATAGCCGGATATTAGCTTTTTACTCAAAAAGTCATAAAGTGTTGTTAATATGTTTAGATTATCCCGCTGAACAAAACGTGTAAGTATCATAAACTTTTGTTCAGAGCTTATTTTCTGTAACAATCCAAAATCCAATGGAAAAATCCCATTGGCTTTTTGTCAAGGGAACCAGGGAGATGCTAACTTTAGGGTCTTCCTATACATTTACGTCATCACTGCACCACTCTATATTAACTTGGGATGGACTTCAAAATGTATGAAGCTCCCCTTTTAATAGTAATAATAATAACAACATCGATACAATCCATACAAATATGATCAATAGCAAGCCTTATCACACGTATATGTATGCCATTTCATCTACTGTATATGTATTAATACATATTGCATTTGTTACTCACCCTGACCTCTATTTACATTTATTATTCATGATATATATTCTATTCTACAGCTTTCAGAGTTGAACTACTGCACTCAATATTTTCACACAAACATATTTGCACAATTAATAATAATGATCTAAGGTAAAGCTTCTTACTTTTGAATGCAAATAAGTATTAACACTTTTGTGTGTGCTTTGCATATGCTTTTTAAATAATACTGTAACATTGCAATTGTTCCACTGGTGATCAATTAAGAATCAAGATTTTAAAATGAGTCTCTACATTAAAACATGTAGCCGCACAGCACACACATACACACTGTGTGAACGTGTGTGTGTGTGTGTGTGTGCGTGTGTGTGTGTGTGTGTGTGTGTGTGTGTGTGTGTGTGTGTGTGTGTGTGTGTGTGTGTGTGTGTATGATTAACAAAGGAAGTCTACATGGATTCACTGTTTCCTTGTTTGACTCGTCCAAATAAAGCCACCTTAATCTTCCACCGAGTGTTGACTGATGTCTGAATCATGATGAAGCTTTCTCAGCACGTAAGGAAGTGTGTGTGTGTGTGTGTGTGTGTGTGTGTGTGTGTGTGTGTGTGTGCGTGTGTGTGTGAGTGTGTGTGTGTGTAACACTTCGACATTAAGCCTCCTCTCCATGATGGTGTGAAGATACACTCTGTTAATCTCTAGCAGCTTGTTTTCAAGAGTTCAGCAAATAGCACCCACACACACACACACACACACACACACACACACACACACACACACACACACACACACACACACAGACACACACACACACCCACACACACACACACACACACACACACACACACACACACACACACACACACACACACACACACACCACACACACACACACACACACACACACACACACACACACACACACACACACACAATCATGCAAATGTGTTCAGGAGTGTAAGTCGAACACAAAAGCACATGTGCTGACACATGAACACATGACAGAACACAAACACTCCTCATCCATCTTCACTTCCTCTCCCCCGCAGCTTCTGATGCATTCAGGTGACGCTCTCAGAATTGTAAATTACACGCCATCTGTGAGCTAACATTTCAAGACTACACGTTGTCATTAATCTTTTTTTAGCACATCATTGACAACTGGTGAACACAAAGAAACAACGGGGATTCCCAATAAAGGACAAATGTTAAATGTAGTTGTTTATCGAAAATGCACCATGGTACTTTATTCTGTGTCATTATCTTTGTTCATTACACGGTAAATCATGTGTAACTATATTCAAATGTATTTCCAGTTATTGCAATATGATATTCGATATAATAATAAAGTGTTAAGGGTTTTCTAACTATTACATGACCATGTTATAATGTATTTTATATATACTATGTGAGTATACGATCATATTTTCCCCTCATCTTTTCTCGTAATGGAAAATCGACTTCGTCCCTGCAGGTCAATTGCACACGGCTATTAATGTGCTATGTTGCAGGTTTCATGAGGTCAATCAATGTATTTATTTCACATCTTAAGAATGGCTTTCACAAATGGCATCATCCAATCCTGTTGTGTGGAAGGTATTGAGTCTGTAATAATATAATTATGAGAGAACAACAGGGAAGCTACGTACCAAGACTGCAATATTTATGACTTCTTTACAAAGGCAGGTCATACTAGTTCCAAGCCCTCAACTCCCTGCAAACTTTGAAGGCCTTTTTCTCAAAATCATGACTCGGTGACAGTTGTTATATACAGGGTTCCTGCAGGTTTCACCAACTCAAATGTAAGACTTTTTAAGACCTTTTTAAGACCACTTTGAATAGAATTTAAGACCTATTTCACGGCAAGAAAGTATGAAGGAAAATGGCTATGAAAGAAGAATTACGTCCCATAATTACTTACAAAGTAAATGTATTCAAACCCAAACGTCGCTGCCCGGAGGTCCCCCGGTGTTGTTGCGGGAGCTGCTGCACTAGCTAACGCTACATTTAGCAAAAGGTGCAGCGGGCTTCAAACACGTTCCCCTCCCCTGGTTTCAACCAAGCACTAAATTCGATGTTTTCCAACCAAATACGATTGAACTTACACTTCCCCATATTTATTTGTAAGTAGATTCGAAGATACCTGAGTTTCTGACTGCCGCTAGCTGAAGCTTGGTTGCTAGGTTACTAGCTGGGTGTTCTCCAATAAGGGCCGGGGGGAAACAAAGTTAGTGATTACTGGTTCCATGTTGATTTATTTCAATACAAATTGTTGGGGGGAACTGAAAGGCTATTACCGTACTGGTTACTTTGCAGCCCGGACATTTCCCCCAAAACATATTAGACGTGATCGCAACACAGAAGTACCTTTCAAATCCGATCATTTTCAAGACCTTCTAAATCATATTTAAGACCTTTCTTATTTATTTTTTTATCATATTTAAGACTTTTTAAGGCCTTAAATTCTGATTATCAAATGTTAGACTTTTTAAGTATTTTTAAGACCCCGCGGGAACCCTGTATATAATGTGACATATTTTGCTTAATATTTGGAGTTCAAAAACAATCCTGATATCATTAGAAAGCGAGGAATCTCCCTTTTCCAACAGTGTATATAACTCAACATGTGTTTTCGGGTCAAAGTGAGCAAGTCACATATAATACCCACAGGCTAGCATTTTGCACTTTTATTATTATTTATAACAAATTTATACAGAACTAAAGTAACCTCACGCAACAGCATCTCTTTCCTTGGAAAAGCTCCTAAAAAACTTCTCTTAAATTATCGTTAAAACTGATCTTCCAATTCACAGCTAATTTTCCTGAGTCGATCAGGTGTCTTCTCAATTATCTTCCTGGGTGAAGGATCGCTTTGATATGGGATTTCAATATTTATTAAATCCTGGCCCTTCCTTTTATTAAACTATGGCTGTTTAATATCACAGATTCCTATTAGCTCCATGTCCCTGCCAAAGTGTGTAAATGACTGTAAAAGTCCACATGATTAAAGCTGTTAATGTGAAAACGCTGGTATCAGCTCTGAGAACCCTGACAGAATGAAGGAGAGTCCTGAGGTGATTCGGCTATTAGAGTCTGCTCGTCAGACACGGGACGGGATAATAAAGGTTCGATAAAGATTACACAAAAGACGGGGACGCTCCACAGCTGAGCACAAAGGATATTTGTCTGAGAGTGATTACAGGAGCTCATGGAAAGTCAGGGAGGGCTTAAATTCAGCAGGTGACGCCCTCCGAACCCCGCTGTCCAGTAAATCTTTGTTATCTGCAAGAGGCCATTTGTTCGAGAGCCAGAAGACAAAAAGCCAGAAGGGCATTTAAGGCACATCGTCTTTTCTGGCAGAGCCTCCTCCTCCTACTGCTTTTTAAAAAATGTCATAATGACTAAGATATATTTACAATGTCTCCCTGCTATTAAAGGACAGACTAGCTTCTCCACTTTTTATTCACTGTAAAAAATGCTGCTCCCAAAACAAGTGAAAACATTATAAAGACAAGGTGCTTGTAATAAGTTAAAGGATCTGCCAATAGAACAAGTGAAGATTTGCTTGGTAAGATTTCTTTAAATAAGATTTGATATTAAGATAAATTACATCTTTTAATTAGCTGGGAAACGTATTATATTTTACCAGAATTAGGAGATGTTGTTACAAATGCTCAAAAGTTGTATTTTTGTTATGTTAGTTGGTGATTTTCCGATAAAAATGTTTTAAAAAACTTCTATTATCTGAGATACAACTGAAATTAAGATGTTTAAGAGTCTTAAAAACAAGACCCTGTATCTCATTGCATTGTTCTTTCTTAAAGGTCACCTATCATGCTATTTTTAGGCAATAGCATAGGTCTCAGATATATACAAATATATAAAAAACATGTCTATGAAGTGTTTTGCTCAAAATACCAAACAGATCACCCATTCTAGCCATGCCTCATATCCCTCTGTTTCACTTCCTGTTTCAAAAGTGATGATTTGGGGTATAAAGCTTAAAGCTTAAAAAAAAATTGATAAGAAAAAAAAACGAGGGGTCTGAGCTCATGGGGGACCCGGCAGCTACTGTCTAAACTAAATACTGCCGTGATGAAACGCCATGTCATGGATTATCAAGGATTCTCTCTGAAACAGTATGGAGCTCAAAGGCTTTCTCTCTTGCCGGTTATACCACAAGGTGAGTTCCTTTTTATTTCCTGCTTCTTCACACACATGCTCTCCAGTGCAGGTTAGCTCTGAGTGTTAGCCATGCTAATGTAAACACCGACCATATTACATCCAAAACAGTCGGGCATTGTTTCTGATAGCAACGTTTCTGATAGGGCCGTGGGTCCACATTTCAGATATTACGTCATATCGGACGCAAATCTGGATCAGCTCCGTTGTTCCCCCGTTTTTAGAGATTTGGGTACGGATTTGGTTTATTTATCTATTCAGGCTACTTTATATTGGTTTGACATTGTTTTTTTACCTGAATGAGCTTCCCTGCTTAGTCTGACATCCGTAGAGCGAGAAAAAATTGGTCTAGGGTATATACTTGATAATACACAAAGTATCCAAGATGTGTTCAACATTGATTAAATACAACATTAATAAAGTCTTATATGTGTTAGTTAACATCATGTTCTTTTAAAAGAGATATTCTGCACAATGATTACTTTTACTTTGGAACATTTTAGTAAATTGTTTTAAAACTGTGGTCATAGTACTTTTACTTAGGTAATGAATCTGAGTAATTATTCCATGACTGCACATCCCAGATATAAAGACTCTGGTAGGACAAGAGGATACAGACTGTTTACATTAGGTATAAGGCCTTTCGCCACATTTTATATGGTTAAAGATGCGCGCCATTTTATCTGGATGGTTGATGCTTTACATTCCTCCTGTTGGAAATTCAAGAAATGCACGACATGAATATCTCAATATTTATTCTGTTCTGTTCTTCTTCTCAACACTTATCTACACCTGAGTGTCTTTGCAACCATGTGAAGCTGAAAAGCAATGACATACCCTTGAATTCTTGAACTGCACTATAACTGAGTACATACACTTTATTATATATAAAGGCGTGTGGTGCAGTGGGTAGTGCGTTGGTGTTCAGATCAGGGGGTCACAGGTTCAAACCCCACTGCAGTCAGCATGTCGTTGTGTCCCTGAGACACTTCACCCCAAAGTGCTCCTGTGGGGATTGTCCACAGTATTAAGTATGTAAGTCCCTTTGGATAAAAGCGTCTAACAAGTGACATGTCATGTAATGTAATATGTGCTGGCAGACATTGCTAGATAGAAAGATAGATAGATAGATAGATCGTACTTTATTGATCCCAAATTGGGAAATTGTTTTTGTTACAGCAGCATAAAAGGCATTTTACAATAAAACAAAACTACAAAATATACAAGAATAGAAATAAAATAAAATAAAATATAAAATATACATGTCGAAATAGAAAATATACATATAATAAAATATAAAATATACATATAATATAATATACATATATATTATATATAGAAAGTATTCAGAGGTGTATACTGAAGAACAATGCTTTGTCCGGAGAGAAACACTCATTTCTTCCTCCTCTGCTCGTCTATTGTTCTGCTGATCAGTCTTTCATCAAGGCTGTTCTCATTTATTCATTTGCTTTGTCAGTTTTCTGCATGCTGTAGTCTTCTCTTCTTTACCTCCACGCTGCGTTCTCTTGTCATTCGGCTTCCTTATCAGGCGGTCGTCGCTTGTCCTCAGAGATTTGAAGTTTCCTCGCTTACATTTGAGCGTGAGGCGTGATGTTGTTTTTCATATCTGTCCTTCACAAATCTGTAGTTTTCTCCTCTCAGTTTGTCATCACGTTTTATCACGGCAGGACATTCTGTTTTTATCCCTGTTCAAATCAGCTCAAGCTATTTCAAATGGATCAGTTGAGTTTTTCTTCTTCTTTCTTCCCGTCTCAGAAAGCACGTAGATAATAATGTGTTTTGATTTGGGTTTGACTAAAATACACACTACATTACTACAGTGAAGTTAAATGTGCTGATCACAGACGAACATTACTGAATGTCACAAATCCAGTCTGAGCGTCGGGGGGATTTTCAGTTCAATCAGTTTGTTGAAAATCTCAGGCAGACGTTTAAAACAAAATGTCAGGGAATAATATTAAACATTGAACGTTCTTTTATCTTTGTCTAATCTAACAGTTCCTCCCTAACCACAGCTAAAGGATATCAGTATAACAGATCAATCACTCCGATCACTAGAGGATGTGTTGAAACCATGAAACACATGTTAAATATAACTCTGAACAGGACGTTTTCAAAGTCGCTGATGCTGTGTCTCATTTCAAGTTCTCTCTTTAGTCCATTGACATGTTGTACATGTTGTGTGAATATTTTAGCTGTGTGTGAATTTTCGACCGTTTGTTGTTACCGTTGATTGTCGCTATAAGCTAGCTAGCTAGTTAGCAATGTTATTGTTCACGGAAGCAAATAATTACAGACTGCTTATAACTCTATTTATCTTGATTTTCAACACCAGTATAGTTGTACATAATAATAATAATAATACATTACATTTATATAGTGCTTTTCCTGGTGCTCAAAGCGCTTTACAAGCAAGTAAAGAAGAACACAAATAACAACAACAGTAAAAAGTGCTAAGCTAGGTGGAATAAGGGCGAGGGGATGGATTAGGAGGGCAAGAGTGAAAAGGTGAGTTTTGAGGGATTGTTTGAATGATGTGAGAGTGTTGGCAGATCTGACGTGGCTGGGGAGAGACCGGGCTCTTATCATGTATCAAATATATAGACAAAAACGCTTGTATAACTTTTTTTTGTATCGTGACATGTTACGTTGGATTGCACAGTTTGTGCAACTTCTGTGACGTAGCCAAGATGGCGGTCAATCAGTGTGATATGCACAACACATCTTATATGTAGCATGTTTTTTTTATACACTACGACTAAATCTATACTTTGAACATGGGACCATCTGACGAGTACTTGAATGCACCATTGCTTTAAGGAGTCTCCATTCTCCAAAATACATTCTAGTGTTTGAAAGAAGACATTAGATGTATTAATCTGATATTGACCGCTCGAGTATTTGTTTAAGTCCACCTTATTTACTTTTATGAAACCCAACTACACTAGTGTAAAAAACACTGCAAAAAAAGGTTTAAAAATTGTGTCATTTGTTGTTAAAATGCTACTTTAAATCTAGATAGAAATGCCCCTATGAGTGTTGAGCTGTGTGACGCTACAGTGCTGCACATACAAAATCATTTTTACTGAATACATGACTCACTTACTGCTTTCTGTGTGTGTGTGTGTGTGTGTGTGTGTGTGTGTGTGTGTGTGTGTGTGTGTGTGTGTGTGTGTGTGTGTGTGTGTGTGTGTGTGTGTGTGTGTGTGTGTGTGTGTGTGTGTGTGTGTGTGTGTGTGTGTGTGTGTGTGTGTGTGTGTGTGTGTGGCAAAATGTGAAATTAAAAAGGGGCGCTGTACGATATTGAAACGACACACATGGTCAGTCAGGGAAAGTAAGAAAAAAACGGAGCTGATGCATGAAAATAGAATAAAAGTGTGTAGCAGAGGACGGGAAGCAGAGAAGCTTTTTGAGAGACTGGGCTCTTATTTAGGACAAAATGTAACAAAGTCATCCCAGGATATTGTGTTTGTTACAGTTCAGAAAACTGTCTATTTTTCTGAGACTGTCAGCAAAAAACAGGTTGACGTCCTTTAAAGTTGGTGTGTTTTCTGTCTTATTCAGTTTTTCTTTCAAGCACCAACTTTTTTCTTAGTTTTGAATTTCACAGCGTGTATTCGGCTGCTCTCCTTTCTGCACAGCGGTCTGTGAACGCAGCACAGCAGGAGGATTCTGGGATATTTTGGGGATCTGTTAAGGCCGTGGATGTCTTCAGAGGATTTGAAATGTTTGTTCTCGAGGCCTTCAATGACAACAGGTCATTATTGATCACACCAGACCTGCATTTATTGTTCCCATTACATGTGTTTTAGCTCAAGGGCGTGATTTTAACCAGTTAGAGAGAAAACCTACCAAAAGTTTCAGGTGTTGTGCCATTCATTTAACAGTTAAAGTCTAAAAAAAGCTGTCAAATCTTCAGGATATGACCCTGTGACAAAGGTTTACCAAAAGGCAGAAGTGTAAACATTTTCAGGATCACATTGAACACATTCAAATTAGCCTTCGCTCAATGCTATTTTTTACTGAATAATGTCTGAACGCATTACCCAATAAAACCTTCACTTCGCAACCGTTAGCTGTTAGCTCTTTTTTTGGGCTAACATTTCCCTTTATTTTAAAGGTAAGGTAGGTAAGTTTGAGAAACCGGCTTGAGATCGCTAGAATCTGAAAATACACAACCGGAGAAAATCTGCCACTTCCTTACAGAGCCCCTCCTCCAACACACACGAACGCGCACATGACCAATGAGGGCACGAGATAAGTTTGTGCACAGATGGAAGGCTGACAGGCAGGTAGGCCATCCAGTTATTTTAGCCGGGCCGGCTCAGATGATTGGTCGTGCTTTTTACAGTACTACAGCTTCCACAGATGATATTTTTTATGGATTTTTTGTCAAAGCACTTCAGATATTCATTGCTATCAGGATGTTAAGAGCATTCCATGGAATATAACAACAAGTGTATCTCGAGCCGGTTTCTCAAACTTATCTACCCCACCTTTAATTAGCTGTAACTCTGTTTGTTAGCCAACATTCTCATTTCAATTTTTACACGGATGAAATGAAGCCTCAATGTAAAGAACTTGAGGAAACTATCACTAGATTTAATATGTTATGAATTAGTCTTCTTAGTGTCCGATATGTGCCCCCAATAATAAAAAGGGCCTTTGAGGCTACACCTAACTTCTCAATAGCAGTCAACAAAAGTAACAAAGCAGTTGAGTTATATTTAGCAGTAAAAGTATAAAAGGATAATGGAAAGGTCATTAGTATTAGAAAACAGTGATGTATTGTTTCTTGTTATTGCATTGCACTGTCTGCTGTACGTCCTTTTTGGGTGAAGAATGGGTTGATATAGAAATGGTTGTTTTGGGTGTGCAATATTCCTTAAAGGTTGGTTATTTACGAGAACTTCAAATTGAAATTGTTGCACACGATGGTTGGGAGTTTATCCTATTCTCTATATGCGATTTTCACGTATTTACCTATTTTTTGGACAGTCATTCCCATCCTGAAATTGGCCATTCAGTTTACATGTAAATAATATTTGGTCTACAGTAGCTAGGTGGCAGTGTACAGCTGATTTAATTTGTTTGTTAGAAGAAACCTTGTTGTGCTTTTCCTGTCATTGATTCTTCTGCTACTGTACACTCTCGTTGCAGGCACTGCGGTGTCTGGATTTGTCTTCTTTCATCAGCAAAAGCACAGTCTTGTGTGTATATAAATTCCTCTGGGTTTAGCTGGTGGGTCAGCAGTAAATTCATTGTAACACGACCTCCTCCAGATGAAGATAACGCTCCTCTCCTCTGATCCTGCTGAGCTAATGTGTGTCTATCCCATTCTACAATTTACAGCGCCCACTGTCCTATACGGCAAAAACTTGTGCGGGCCGAGAGAATTGAGGTATCCATTTCAACGACAGTTTTACAGCGGCTAAGTTCATTTAGCATTAAATCCTCCTCCTGACTGAAGACTAACCTTGTTTTCAGACCAGAAGCAGGGAGCAGAGAGGCAAAAGGCACACTCAAATGTAGTGTTTTATTTGGTTAATATCGCCGGCTCACTCTGTAAATTTACTGCAGGCTTCAATTTGAATTAGACTGTGGAGAGCAGTCAGTGAGGCAGCATCCACATGAATGAGGAGTGGACACTAATGCAAATGCACGAGCGACGGTCGATACTGCTGTGTTTGCTTTTCTGCACGAGTCCCTGTTTACCCAGAGCGTGTGTGTGTGTGTGTGTGTGTGTGTGTGTGTGTGTGTGTGTGTGTGTGTGTGTGTGTGTGTGTGTGTGTGTGTGTGTGTGTGTGTGTGTGTGTGTGTGTGTGTGTGTGTGCAATGCTAATGGCTCACAGTGAAACAGAAAAGAAAAATGTAGAAACATATTCGACACATTCCACATGCAGCTCGTTTACAAAAGCAAATTAATACGAAAACAGTCGGTACAAGAGTGTTTTCAGTCAATGAAGAAACTATGAGTCGATGTTTGAGCTTTGCCGCACATTTCCACTCATGAATGCATGATGTAAGGTCAATGTGTGAGATATAACAGGTAACTGAAGGGGTGTAATTTCTGAGCTTCATTCAGTATGAATATAAATGTGGATGAATAACCGTCAGGGCCACAGCTGCAGCGTAAAGACCAGACTCACGAGTCCTCGTATAAAGAAGGTGGACAATTCACCAGACTGACTTTATTAACCTTACCTTCATCAGGGTTGCCAACTTTGGGTACCTGGCTGGAGTGAGATTTTGATATCATGGGTTTAATTACACATATGCGCACTAAATGACTGCTATCGTGTCAGCAGCGGGACCTTAGCATATATATAGGATATATATACAATATATACAAATACACAATAATGGACACAGACTATAAAGGGCACACAGTTTCATTCACTAATGAAAGTCAAACACATGTTTCCACTGTTTTATTGTGTGCATAGGTCTGTCGCGATAAGCAATTAATTGACTTATCGTACGATAAATAAAAATGAACTCGATAAATTGCCATTTACATGAGGATGTGACTAGCAGTTTGAAAGGATGTACTTGAATTATTATTATATATTATCATTATGTCAGTGGTCTAAAATGGTCATACAACGGTGCCGACAATATTATCGTTTATCGCAATAATTTCCGGGAAAATGTATCCAACAAAATTAATTATCGTGAGAGGCCTATACATGCAACACACACACACAAACAAATCTACAGACTTACTCCAAACTGCCAAATATATTAATTAACACACTCTCACTCTCATATACTCTTATGTTGGCCTAGTAGAACAATAAGCAGCAGACTTTTACTTTTTTATAATTTCGACTGGATCTCAGATCTGCGCATGCGCAATACGGGTCGGGGATTGACCAACCGGCTCCCACTGCTCTGCTGTCTGTTAACGTTGTTAAGAGTGGTGGGGGAAAGTCATTTTGAAGGATTGATGAAAATTCTTTGCATCAAGGCTTATTATCCGTTTTGAAATGTGCAGAAGAGCTAGTGAACGTTAGCTAATTAACAGAGCTAACAGCTAACTTTAACAGGGCTTTTAATTACCTATGTTGAAATCTGCAGAAGAGTTAGTCAGCTAAATCACAGAGCTAACAGCTAATGTTAGCTTAATATTGGAGCTAACAGCTAACTTTAACATGGCTTTGAATTACAGCTGTTTAACTATGCAGGATAGCTAGTTAATCTAAGCTAAATAACGGTGCTTCAGCTA
The DNA here is from genome assembly GCF_902827165.1 of Trematomus bernacchii. Taxonomy (NCBI): domain Eukaryota; kingdom Metazoa; phylum Chordata; class Actinopteri; order Perciformes; family Nototheniidae; genus Trematomus; species Trematomus bernacchii. Next base: position 246,903 of record NW_022987618.1, on the reverse strand, counting down.
AGGTTAGCTAAATATCAAAGCTAACAGCTAACATTAACCTGTTAAGCACCAAGCCTGTTTTTCATGTTTCAGGCTCGAAAATGACATGCCCAAAACCACCCCACCTCTGAGGTGATTTGGGTGAAAATGTTTTTTTTTCCATATCTCTGGCCCCCCTTGGTCGATTTTGATGGTTGACACCTCTTTCAGACCGTTAGAGCCAATAGAATCGAAGGGGGAGGCCCACACACACACTCATTGTGAAGAGAAAAGGTGGGGGCTGCGCGCAAGTAAATTTGCAGCAGAGTGGACCTATCTCTAGCTCTGGCATTTGGAAACGAAAAAGCAGTTTTATTGCTTATGGATGATCAGAAATCATTTCAAAGAAGACACAGACACATTGGATTAAACTATGGATTAACTGCAGCATCGTTTTTTTATCGTTTTAATGCCATTGAAGACCAGTTTTGACCAAGGTAAGCCATGTTAGCGTTTCTAGCTCCACATGTTATGATGTACGCTTTCGTTTATAGCGTCGCAAATGTTTATCACTGAGTGTTGAGGTGGGCACCAAACGATTCAGTGTCTCCAGGACACCAGAAACGAGTGGTTGGCTGTGCATCTAGGATAAGTAATAAGGGAGTTAGAGTGAGTTTAGGTGCAGAGATAGGTTATATGTTTTCGCTCGTGGCTAATTCAGAGGCTGAGTGTTAGCATTGTGGGTTTTTTTTGGAAAAAAAAATTAAAAAGATCAGTTAGCTGAGTTTCTTCCCATTACATGGATATAAAACATTCATAGTTTATTAAATATTAAGATTCCTTAGACGTTGTTTCCTGCAAATGACGCGTTTATCCGCCCGGTACCGGGGGGGCCGTGCGTAACAGGTTAACAGGGCTTTGAATTAACTGTGTTGAAATCTGCAGGAGATCTAGTTAACGTTAGCTAAATAACAGTGCTAACAGCTAACCTTAGCTAAATATCTGAGCTAACAGCTAACGTTAACAGAGAAAAAGTTACATTGAGTGATATGTGACCCGCTCTATCGAAATCAGTCGGAAGTCGTAACGGCTCATTTCAAAATAAATGTGGATTTGCGTAAAAAACTAGTTTTTCGGGGTTCGGTGTTTTATTTCCAAAATCACACGATAAATACTTTTTTGAAGCTTGTAAAGGGACAGCTCTCACTCGCCACGCTGCTCTTCCGCAGCGCCGCCCCCCCTCCCTCCGGCTGAAATTATGAATGTTAGGCGTATAGTAATCATAGATAACACGGCAGGGTCCGTTACAGTTTGTTTTCATCTGATTTAAATTAAACAAAGTCTTGGCTTTCAGAATATTAAACTTGTTTCGGCAAATTCAGATGATGAATACAACTTTGAAGCTTGTAACGGCATAATTACAAGCGGAGAACGGAGTAATTTAACGTCACAGCAGGCATAACAACAGCCGGTGTTTCTTTTTTTTATTTTCCCCGGGAAACAAACACAACACACACAAACACAAAAATACACACACACACACACACACACACACACTCGCGAGACCAGTAATCCAAACGAAAATATTTTCGCTCCGGACTATTTTGATCATTTGCTCCGCTAATAATCAATCAGATCGATGGATTCCAGAGAAGAGGAAACTTTAAAGGCCTTTTTCTCAAAATGATGACTCTGTAACAGTCATTATATAATGTGACATATTTTGCATAATATTTGGAGTACAACAACAATCCTGATATCATTAGAAAGCTAGGAATCTCCTCTTTCCAACAGTGTATACAACTCAAAATGTGTCTTCGGGTCAATGCGACTGATTTCGATGGAGCAGCTCACATTTTATAATGTGTTGAAAGCTTGCTTCAGTAAAAATGTGTATTGTGGGAAAATAAATGACCTGTTATCATGATGTGGTCATGATGTAATCATTGATATGAAAGGAAAAATGTCGATAGAAACATAAAAACATTTAGGGCATACATATTTATATTGTATTTAAAGATTTTTTACAAAAAAAGTAACTGAAAATGAGTGTAGTTAATATTGCTTTAGAAAAGTGTTCCATCATTTTTATTGTAAAATAAACAGGGAAAATGAACGGGTTCATTAAAGTTGGAAATTAACTTTTTTTTTAAACATGTAACTCTCTACTGTTATTAATTAGCTTCGCTGTATTAACTTAACATGTTGTGGAGATTAATGAACATTTAAGGCTACTTTAAAACATTTATTTGAAGTCTTTATGTCCACTGTAGTGTTTTTTTCTACTTTTAGAAATTAATGAAAGACGTGATCAGGTTCCCAGAAAGACAGAGAAACAACACTAATCCCCCTCTGATTAGGAACGAATGGGCACCATGTGTCACAAACACCTGAAATGGTGAGAATAAAACCCTGATGAATCACCTCTCTGATTAAAGGGAGACATCATCAATCACCCGAGACTCTGAAACCAATAAGCAGTGGACGGGGCGGATTTGTCTGCGATACAGAATCACTTTATTACAAACGTCCGTCCACCTTCCACGGAGACGTTTTCTGCACTTGAGAGATTATAAGACGAGTTTCTCAGAGCTCAGCTGCCTCCTCATCAGGATTTATCCGCACATATTGGACCTCTTGTTGCACGGTGTGTTATTTTCTTCATCACATAGTGTTTTATTATTTCCATCGCATATCATAGACATCTATTCCCAAAAGTAAACCTTCATTCTGCAGCAGAGGAGATGTCTGTCTGGGCTTGTTGGCCGAACACAGAGGCGTATTTATTCTGGTCATTTGTGAGAGTTTGTCTATTATGCTTCCGTCACATGTCTTCTTTCAGACTAGTGGAAAGAAAACATCAAAAAATTGACATTTATATTTTAATTTGCCATTTCACTAAATAATGCATTTTCTGCATATTTCAACATAACATTTCAGAAAGCTTGTAATACGAAAAATAATTGTCTTATTGTAAGAACTCACTATTGCGAATATTTGGATTAGCAATACACACACACAATATTTATCAAATTGTGTTAATTTAAAGAAAGTTTCAGCAAGAGCTAAAACGCACACTTTAAAGGTTTATTATACACGTTATGATTATAAAGAAACAAGAGGGAAATAAATTGTTAAAACTAGAGTTGTAGCTAGTTATAGCTAAAGTGTAAATAATGTAAATGCAGAATAGTTTTAATAGAAAATGTGCTTTGTGTTCATCCTCAACGTACGTTATTTGCGCTCTTTTTTAATGAGTCTTTGTGAAGTGTCAGACCTGGGGACAAAAGCCTCGACTCATCTGGAAGTTTTCAAACTCACAAAGAGACTTTTCTTCAGAAACTTCCACTTTCTTTATTTTTGGCTTCAGGGTCATCAATACTCCCCCCCCCCCCCCCCCCCCCCGGGCTCCTGCCACAGTAATATCCAGTATAATGAGTCTTTGCCCAGCAAACAGACCCGCTACAATATTGAGAGCTCCTTTGTCTGTCCACACACATTATTTCCCAGAGGAAAGTGGAAATTAAAAAAAGAAAAAGAAAATTCATCCATCAACATTGACCCATATCAGCAACAAAAACAACCCCCAACCACATTTCCCAGTCTCATAACCCTCCATTAAGTTCTCCCAATCAGCCTTTAAGCAATGACACACTTCATGTATAAAGTTGGAGGAATAATGGAACATGAACGCAATGACTTCACATCTCTCTTCGGGGAGGAATCTTTCCGACCGCGGGCTCCACGTCGTGAACGATCTCATCGGCTTCGTCGTCTTGTGTTGACGTCGCCAGGAGCCGTTTTTTAGAAATCTCGCTAATTAAGCGGCATCGTGACCTCGGGCCCGCAGGCAGCGACCTAAAAGACAGAAGAAGAAGGACGAAGGAAGAAGGAGCTCATGTTGCATCGAGTTTCTCCTTTTCACTGACGGAGAGAGAATAGAAACACATTTCTGCCGATTTGAATCATAAATGTTCCCTGCTGCTGTTGAATAATCTATATTATATGATCATGTGTTGTAAGTCATGCTCATGAGTTTCATCCTTTAGTTTATTTAAAGAGGCCTTTGTACCATGAATGAATACATGTCTGTCTGCAGTGTGTTATTGAGCATAGGGTCTTGTTGTGATTGTAAAAGGTCAAAAGCTATAGTGCTGTGTAAACTAAAAAGAAGTGTATGAAACCTGAGATTCTGTTCTTCTTTAGACGGAAACATATACTGTTGGTGCAAGTATTCTGGCTCTTATAGTGTTGTACAATAATATAATAATTCCTTCAATCAGCAGTGTGTCTGTGCCTCTCCACCTCTGTTCCTTACTTCTTACTTGCTACCCTTATCCCTCAACCTATCCTAAGGGAGTGCATGTTCGTAGACACGTTAGTTTAGCTGCTATAGGCTTAGACTGTCGGGGGACACCTTGCTTCTTCCTTCTGTCTGTCTGTACCTGTGTACTCTCATGTTCCCAATAACCTAGCTTCCCCCACATTTATTTTTGGTGTCTATCTACGCCGGGATCCTGAGTCGTGGCTGATCCTGTTGCTGTGGTCCTGTGTCCTGGATCCTCTATCCTGAGTTCTGGATTTGAGTCCTGGACTTTGAGTCGTGGCTGAACCTGTCTCTGTGGTCCTGCCTGACTCTCATCATACTACTTCCCTGATGGCTCCCACAGGATTGGTGACATCCTCGTGGATTCATCTTCTTATTATAGACACATGCATTTCCAAACATTTGGTCTACCTACGCTATAAAATGTATTATCTCTTCGATTTACACACAGCATCTATTGCACGTCTGTCCGTCCTGGGAGAGGGATCCCTCTTCTGTTGCTCTCCCTGAGGTTTCTCCCATGTTCCCCTTTAAACTGTGGGGTTTCTCTGGAAGTGTTTCCTTGTACGATGTGAGGGTCTAAGGACAGAGGGTCTAAGGACAGAGGGTGTCGTTTTGTCATACTGATATTCTGTACAAACGGTGACACTGAGACAAATGTAACATTTGTGATATTGGGCTATATAAATAAACATTGATTGATTGATTGATTTCTATGTTATTATATATTTGGTTATATCTTGAGTGTCTAAGGTTTCGGATCCACGACGCTACTGACTGAAAAGGAGTTTTGTTTAAGCAAAAGATATGTCATAATGGTGTCTTTCTAAGAGAAGGAATGTGAGTTTTCTTGTAGCTTTGAGTTTTAAAATATAAAAATGCTGATTTATTTTATAATTTATTTGTGAAAAGAAAATTATCTTCTCGTCCACTTACTATTATCTTCCCACTGCGTTTATCTAAGGACTTAAATTAACTAATTTTTGGGATTTTCTTTCATCGTTAGACATCATTGCCTTATTATATTATTTATTTGTAAAAGAAAATTATCTTCTCGTCCACTTACTATTATCTTATCACTGCATTTATCTTTAATTAAGTAATTCTTCAGAATTTCTTTCATCATGTTTTATCATATTCCCTATCTGTGATCTTTTGACAGCCAGAAAAATAATCTACATCAATGTATATAAATATTTCTTTCAATTTCTATTATTCGTTCTGAAAGTTTTCTTGCTACAGATTGAAAAATAGTTTTGTATCGGCAAAGAAAATGTCATAACAGCGTCTGTATGAGAGGAGGAATGTGAGTTATCATTGCTTCTACTTATTCATTTGTATGTTCGTAGCATTGAGTTTTAAAATCAAATAAAAAATTACAACTAGAATTTCTGTTTTGGAGAACTGGCAGCTTTCATGATAATTTATTTTCCTCTTGCTATTATCTTTCCACTGCATTTATCTAATGTCTTAAATTATTAGACATCATGTTCCATTATATTCTCTGTCCGTCTATTTATTTTTCCGTCTACTCTTTTGAAACACAGAGAGAGAATATTTCCACGTATAAAATATTTTGTTCTGAAAGTCCTTGTGCTACTGATTGAAAAGGAGTTTTATATTAGCAAAAGAAAATGTCAAAGTTGTGTTTTTCTAAGAGAAGTATTGTGAGTAATCATTGCTTCTGCTTAGGCAAGGCAAGGCAAGGCACGTTTATTTATATAGCACCTTTCAACACAAGGCAATTCAAAGTGCTTTACAAAAAATGGAAGACATTAAGAAAATGGCATTTAAAATCAGTCATTAAAAAGAAAAGATAATAAAATAAACATTAAAAGAAAAAATACATGGATAAAAGTTACAGTGCAGTTTAAGATGTGAATAGTTCAATTAAAAGCAGCGGCAAAAAGAAAAGTCTTCAGCCTGGATTTAAAAGTAGTAAGAGTTGCAGCGGACCTGCAGGTTTCTGGGAGTTTGTTCCAGATATTTGGAGCATAATAACTGAATGCTGCTTCTCCATGTTTAGTTCTGACTCTGGGGACAGAAAGCTGACCTGAGAGATCTGGATGGTTCATAATTTAGCAGTAGGTCAGACATGTATTTTGGGCCTAAACCATTCAAAGCTTTATAAACCAGCAACAGTATTTTGAAATCAATTCTTTGACACACAGGAAGCCAGTGTAAAGACTTCAGAACAGGACTGATCCACTTTCTTAGTGTCAGTGAGGAACCAGTGTAAAGACTTCAGAACAGGACTGATCCACTTTCTTAGTGTCAGTGAGGAACCAGTGTAAAGACTTCAGAACAGGACTGATCCACTTTCTTAGTGTCAGTGAGGAACCAGTGTAAGGACTTCAGAACAGGACTGATCCACTTTCTGAGTGTTAGTGAGGAACCAGTGTAAGGACTTCAGAACTGGACTGATCCACTTTCTGAGTGTTAGTGAGGAACCAGTGTAAGGACTTCAGAACTGGACTGATCCACTTTCTTAGTGTTAGTGAGGAACCAGTGTAAAGACTTCAGAACAGGACTGATCCACTTTCTTAGTGTCAGTGAGGAACCAGTGTAAAGACTTCAGAACAGGACTGATCCACTTTCTTAGTGTCAGTGAGGAACCAGTGTAAGACTTCAGAACAGGACTGATCCACTTTCTTAGTGTCAGTGAGGGAACCAGTGTAAAGACTTCAGAACAGGACTGATCCACTTTCTTAGTGTCAGTGAGGAACCAGTGTAAGGACTTTCAGAACAGGACTGATCCACTTTCTTAGTGTCAGTGAGGAACCAGTGTAAAGACTTCAGAACAGGACTGATCCACTTTCTAGTGTCAGTGAGGAACCAGTGTAAGGACTTCAGAACAGGACTGATCCACTTTCTTAGTGTCAGTGAGGAACCAGTGTAAAGACTTCAGAACAGGACTGATCCACTTTCTTAGTGTCAGTGAGCACTCGAGCAGCGGCGTTCTGAATTAGCTGCAGCTTTCTAATAGATGTGTTAGTGGGACCTGTAAAGACACCATTACAGTAGTCCAGTCTACTGAAGAGAAAAGCATGGACAAGTTTTTCCAAATCCTGCTGTGACATTAGTCTTTTAATCCTAGATATATTCTTTAGGTGATAGTAGGCTGATTTAGTAACTGTTTTAATGTGACTGTTGAAACTGCTTATTTACTTGTTTTAAAATATATTTTAATGTATGTAATATGTGTTAACTCTTTCACTGCACCTTAAAGGTCCATGTCATGCTTTTCCGGTTATTACCCGTCCCCTTGTGTGTATGAAGGTTTTTTCTGCATGTAAACGGTCTGCAGAGTCAAAACCCCTCAAAGTACACCCTGTAGAGAGTAAAACTCTAACACAGAAAGACCTGTCTATGCTGCCCCAGAACGACCTCGTTGGACATTTCTCTTTTCCATTGTTTGCTTCCTGGGTTCTGTGACGTGTGAAACACCCCAAATCAACAACAAATGACCGGATTGGCCCAAATGGACCATAGTGGCACCCTCACACACCAGGATCCCTTGGCTAACTAACAGGGAGTCCCCATTGACTTGTATAGAGCTCCCTGAACGTTGGTAATAGACGAGTTGGGATGGTGGAGAAATGCTCTCTGCAGACCCATTCTCACAGCGTTATAAACCTTTTTCTTACTCGATATCAAGCCTCACTTAGTGTTTTTACTTCGGCTGTGAGTGTTTGTGTGCTCAGGATGAGTTTCGCTTGTTCTCGCTGTATCGCCAACCCGGAAACCTGTCTGTTCCTCGCAGCAGCTCGCAGCAGCGGCGAGGTAGCAACGAGCCTCGCAACGTCCCGACCCAATCAGAGCACACTGGGCTCACAGGGGAGGGGGGGCGGGCAGGGAGCTCCAACAAGCCGGTTTAGGACAGAGAGTGAAATACACATACTATACAGAGATGCTGTATGAGAAACCAATGTGAGTTTGGAACATTGAACAATGTAAATCTATTCTAGTAGACCTCAACATGGAAATATGATCAGTAGAAATGGCCGTGACATGGGACCTTTAAAGGAGTTATTTTCCTGAGTCTTTAAAACTTTGATTGATTGATTCTCCTATTGACATCCCACTTCTCATCATAAGGCGTTGTGTGATGATACATGTAATAACGATGTATACACAAGTAAACAAACGAGTGTTTCGGTGAGATATAATGGAACTGACAGTGTATTCTGTAAATAGAAACTTGCGTTTTGCCATGTTTTGACAGCAAAACGTTTGAATGTAAGACAGCGACACTTCGGTCCAGCGTAGGGATGAAAACTCCCTCCATTAGACATCATCAACATCTCACCGTGATGTGGACTCCATCGTATCGTGACTCAACATGCATGTTTGCCACAGTTTGCACATGGAGCTGTCACCACAGGATCAACACACAGCGGGACTTTGTGCCATGAGGAAGGAAACGCCTTCAAACCTCAGTGAGATAAAAGCTTTGCCATGTTTGAGCTGCAGCTTAACATGGTGCAAACATGCCAGAGGACCGATGAGCTGGATAAACAGCACCCAAAACAGATCAAACACGCACAGGGTCTGATGTTTGAAATGCTCGTTTAAAACAGACAGGAAGCTCCATTAGATATGAAATGGTAAAAGAAGTCACCTAAAGATCAGTCACAGGCCCCGAGGGAGTTCAAGTGTTTACTGCTCTTACTGTGTTTACACTCATCACGCTGCCTGCCTTTCTATAGTGAGTTGATTTTGCATAATGGCCGTCAATAATCAGATATTATAAACGTCATATATATTAATAATCCACAATTAAAAGCCGCTCAACGACTGCAGTTTTCCACCACCAGTCAGTCAGTTATTAAAGAAAAATATAAAATGTGAAAACAATTAAAAATGTATACATTTGAAATAATAATAATCATTTATGAACAATATTATCTATTGATTATATTTTACAATTTAAATGTATGAAAATAAAAATAAAAAGCTTTGTGTAAATGAATGAATGTATATCATTGACAGCATGTGCTCATTTGTAAATATTGTTAATTCTTTGTTAAAGACATTTTTGATAATTTAATTGTATTATTTATTTATTCATTATATTTAATGATTGTATTTATGAAAATAATTGTGTTAATCTTTAGTTTGGGGTAACACAGTTCCCATAATGCTTTGAGTGACGTTAACAGCAATGAATGGGGTACAACTTGAACTGGTTGGAAATGAATAGTCAAGTCAATGCCTCTCCATTGAAAGTATGCTGATTTAGCTAAATGCACTTCCTGTTTGCAGTGTTCATACTGTATACATGCAGAGACACCAAACGAATCAGAAGAAATGATTCATTTCTGAAGTACAAGAAGCCCTTTTTATCCAATGATTTCTAAGCGGATGTCTGGAGGTTGTCTTGTGCTGGACACCGGCCCTCGGGGGGTAAATCACTCTGACTCTACACAATACTGACTGACTGCTGTGCTGTATCATGTTCAGATTCGACGGGTTATGATTCAGAGAGAGGGAGAGGGATTTTTAAACATGCAAATGCCTCCATATTACCTTAATTGTCTGTGTGAGCTGAGTTGTCACAGCCTGAGCTGCAGCTTCAGTTCTGAACATGTTGAAAGAAGGAGAGATCAGCAGGACAAAACAACAACAACTAACTTCCTGTTGTTATAGACAAACAACAACAACTAACTTCCTGTTCTTTAGGACACACCACACTAACTAACTTCCTGTTCTTTAGGACACACCACACTAACTAACTTCCTGTTCTTTAGGACACACCACACTAACTAACTTCCTGTTCTTTAGGGCCCTTTCTCATGTCTTCAAATGTTCCTCCTCGACTCCCCTCCTCGACTCCTATCCTCGAGACTTAGTCCCGCCCACAGGAGATGCGAGCGGAGGAGCCGAGGAGGGGAACCGAGGAGAGAGGAGGGGAAGCAGCAGGCGGTTAGAGAAATGAGAACTCCTCTCCTCTGAGCGGTCATTTTAAAGAGACGTCCATTAATGATGACAGGAGGCACAGCAGCCCTCTGTCTGATGGACAGATGTGTTCATGACCACTTATATATTTACTTTTAATTCATTCACAGTGCGGTATAATGAGACAATAACAGGCTACAGATGCGGACATACACACACACACACACACACACACACACACACACACACACACACACACACACATATATGTATATATTTATATAAATATATACAATTTCAGAATCAAACAGAGCACTCTCATAATAACGTAACACTATCAGAGACTGGATATATCCCCCCCCCCCTCTCCCCTCTCTGGTCGCTACAATGAGGGAAATAAATGACGGGCCAAAAGTTTTATTTACAAGTATTAAAAGTAAGCAGAGGACACCAAACCAACTGAGACCTGTCTGTCCGCTGCATCTACGCACACACTGCACCACACACACCTACACCACACACACCTACACCACACACACCTACACCACACGCACCTACAGCTCCTAAAGCATATCATCAGGCTACAGCCGTTGTGTATTTTATTTTGTGAAGCACTAAATGGTTTAAGAAAAATATCGACTTTGTTTGTAGATATCTACTAAACTAAAGCAAAGAGAGTAGGCCTGTTATACTGAGTGATATATATTATACACACTGCTCTGCTTTCTGCACGGACCTCACAGCTGTTCTCACTGTAAACATCGCGTCGCGATGAAAGCAGTTAATAAAATAATATCCAGGGGATGCATGCAGAGCTGTCATTGGCTGAGATAAGTCCGGCCGTGCGTCTCGACTCTTTGAAACATCACTGTTGCTGGAAATGCATCCACGAAGGAGCTGTGGAGGACCGTGGAGGACCCATCAGTGTATCCTCGGTTATAGCTCCTCCAGAGAGCCTCCTCGACGCTCGGTCCTCGATGTGCATTTAGAGAAATGAGATGTCCTTCAACATGGCGCGCTAAAATTCATTTCCGGGTCACTACCGGAGGACCGAGGAGTTGAGGAGTCGAGGAGTCGAGGAGTCGAGGAGGGGGATTTGATGACATGAGAAAGGGCCTAGGACACACCACACTAACTAACTTCCTGTTGTTATAGACAAACACACAACACTAACTTCCTGTTCTTTAGGACACACCACACTAACTAACTTCCCGTTGTTTTAGACAAACAACAACAACTCACTTCCTGTTCTTTAGGAAGACCTCACTAACTACTTCCTTGTTGTTTGACAAACCAACAACAACTAACTTCCTGTTCTTTAGGACACCACCTCACTAACTAATCCTGTTGTTTTTAGACAAACAACAACAACTAACTTCCTGTTCTTTAGGACACACCTCACTAACTAACTTCCTGTTGTTTTAGACAAACAACAACAACAACTAACTCCTGTTCTTTAGGACACACCACACTAACAACTTCCGTTGTTTTAGACCAAACAACAATAACTCTCTTCCTGTTGTTTTGACGAACAACAATAAATAACTTCCTGTTAATTTCACCACAAAAACAACGCGTTATTCATTATATTAAAGCATTGTTTTTATGCCCGCCCTGCGATAATAATGAATAATCAATTAACCTTTACATAAAACTCCCTATTGGAAATGAGTCGGATGTTCTCTGTACTTACTTTTTCCAATGCAACACATCTCAGACTTGTATATTGTACTACATTTGTCTGAAAGCTTTAGTAACTTAACAGATTACAGTTTTCCAGTGAAAACCATTTTTCTCCAGTTATTTGTTAATGATTGTTGTATAAAATATGATAAACTGAGCAGATTCCCTCTCCTCTGGGAGCTAGAGCTTTCTCTGACAGACAACAACAGCTTATTTGCAGTGTTTCCTGCTCACTAACTAAAATGCATTATCTCTGTCAGACTTGAACTCCCCTACCATATAAACGGAGAGGATCCAACAGATGTTTCCCCACAAAGGTAACGAGCCCCTGTATTTGAGCCTGAGCTCGTTAGCAGGCGCTCAGGGTTTCTCCAGACTAAGACAAATAAAATGAAATGGCGGTAATAAAATGAAATGGTTGGGTAATTACTAAATTGTCCTGTAATGTTGCTTAATTCACTCTGAGCCTAAACAGCTCACCTTCATGCTATGTGTTAGTCCATACAAAATATGTGTCATTAAAATTCAATACACTTTATTCTGTATCTTTATACTAATAACACCAATCCTTCATTTAATTAAATAAGCAGTATGGATCATAAAGATGTATGAGTTTTTATTCCGCACTTTCTATTTAATAGTAAAATAAACAACCAATTTTAACAAGCTTGTTGATGAAGTTTGTTATGAACTAGTAAAAGTACCTCGAGGAAAATACAGAGTCAGCCTCCTAAAAAATACATTTATTTAAAAATGCATGAATTCTGATTATAAAAGTTATATTGGCAGCTAAAAAACGTTCCATACTGGGTCTCAACGACACAAATAATTCAGTGATAATCATTATTAAGGGGCCATTTTTATGCACATTTTCAGGTGTATATCAAGTATGTAGTGTCTCTACTTTAAAGAGTCCTCTCCTGCTGATGTTCAGGTGATATCAGTATGTAGTGTCTCTACTTTAAAGAGTCCTCTCCTGCTGATGTTCAGGTGTATATCAGTATGTAGTGTCTCTACTTTAAAGAGTCCTCTCCTGCTGATGTTCAAGGTGTATATCAGTATGTAGTGTCTCTACTTTAAAGAGTCCTCTCCTGCTGATGTTCAGGTGTATATCAGTATGTAGTGTCTCTACTTTAAAGAGTCCTCTCCTGCTGATGTTCAGGTGTATATCAGTATGTAGTGTCTCTACTGTAAAGAGTCCTCTCCTGCTGATGTTCAGGTGTATATCAGTATGTAGTGTCTCTACTTTAAAGAGTCCTGTCCTGCTGATGTTCAGGTGTTTATCAGTATGTAGTGTCTCTACTTTAAAGAGTCCTCTCCTGCTGATGTTCAGGTGTATATCAGTATGTAGTGTCTCTACATGTCTCCATGCTTTAATGTTCAAAAAGCTCTTTATTTTTCTCATACTGCTGCAGCACCTCTTTGGGAGAGAAACTCCCTCTGGAGTGAACACAGGGATTTTAGCCTTTGCAGACCATTTACATGCACTAAAACTAAAATAGCATAAAAGGACCCATTTATGACATGACCAGTGCTTAGTAGTCACCTTTTTTTCATGTTTGTATTGAGATGTTGTTTGGTTTGTGACATGAAGAATGGCAGCATATCAGTTTGTCAGTGTTTCCGCAGCTCATAGACGACAATATACTAAAATGTCATGGCGTGATTTCTTTTTTTTGAAGATGATCTGTACAAGGATTTTGTATTAAGTATGTGGGACACCATTTGTTGTTGCAGCACCCAAACACTTAATTTAACATTTTTAACATGTCTTGCCTTTTACAAATATTGTTCTTATTGCCATTTAACTCCCTTCTCCTGTCCATTGTCTATTATAATAAAAAGACTGAGCATCATGGTTTCCTAAAATATCTTTGTGGTCGTCTGATTGAATCATCCTCGGGTTTCCTCCTGATGAACAGAGAAGTGTCAGAGCAGCCAAAAAAAAGGCGATCTGGATCAAACTCTGCAGGACTTGGCCACCTTTCAAACTCCCGCCTGAGATCGATCGAGGCGGTCTGTCGCTCTAATTGAACGCTCCCACAGGTCAAAACCCGAAAACTGTGCAAACCCAAACACGTGGACCGAGAAAGACTCTGGCCTGAGTCCAGTGTGAGAAGAGCTCAGCCCTTTAATCCTTCCTGTAACCCTTCACAAGAGCCAGAGGAGATCCCTGACATGAAGTGCAGAGTTACTCACTTGTAAAGACTTGGAAAATAGGCAGTTTTATTTTCAGCCTTGAAACAGAAACACAAACAAAAATAAATAAATATATGTATTAACCCACGTATTGACAAAAATAATAATAATCTCCACATATTAACTCAATGTTGCCATCTCCACACACAAAGAGCTAACGTATAAAGGAACCATTCTTCTAATCTTTCAGCTCTCTTAACCACAGACCCTTTTCAGACCTCTAACCAAAAACACATTCAACAAACCATTGACTTTGAGACATGGGAACAGGAAGTGCTAAAATGCTGCTAATTTCTGGGTTTTAGGACTCATTCCTGCACCACTTTATTTAATTTCAGTCAGGTTTAAAGCATAGGAGCCTTCCTTCCCCTTTTGTGAAGAATTCAAACTGGCCAATCGTACATATTTATCATACTTCTCTGAATATGTATCTTGATCCATTACATGATTACACTCACAGTATTGACCCTGTCCACTTTTAAACCACACATAACGAGCACTATGAATATGGCTGAAATTACATATTTGAAATATTTGTCTAATTTATTTTTGATGAACTACATTTACCTTAAATGCACAGTTAGCTTATTTGCCTTTGTAAATGGATATCAGACACCATAAATGAAATAGAGAAATTGTAAAAATATCTATATTTCCTTACAAAACATGTACAAAACATGCCGAAGCTGCTTTTAGTTTTTGTGCTCCCCACAAATGGAACAAACTTCCAGAAAACCTGAAGTCTTCACCAACGCTGAGTTCTCTGTTGTCTTCGGGTCAAATCTGACCGATTTACTACTTTCATCAATCATACCTTTTTAGTTTTACATTCGATTGCCTTAAGGCTTTATGATATCCTTCACAGTAGATATTTGAACATATACAATAGCTGATCACCACTTTCATTACATTTTGGATGATTTAGTCAACTTTGTAACACCCATGGTGTTCCCGGTCACACACACACACACACACACACACACATACTCTAGATGTGTTCCCCCCCCTTAGTGTGCCCAATCCCCCCACATGGATCACACCTGGCACGCACAAACAAACACAACACACACACACACAACAACACCACCACACACACTCACACACACACACACACACACCACACACACACACACACACACAGAACAATTTGACCACATGTCCCGCTCTATGTGCCCATCCCCCCACATGGATCACACCTGGCACACCCGCAATACATGTTCAGTGTCATTCTTTGTATAGTTACTGCAGTTGTTCATGTATACCAGTAGTCTGATACAATAGTTACAGTTTGAAAGGGTGTTCAATGAATGTGTGATGATTAATGTTTTTGTGTTTAATGTATAGCAGTTAAAAAACAGGACCGAACACCCAAAGTAAGGGGGGAACGAAGACAACATGAGGGTTAAGTCGAGGCTAAAAACACTACTTTTTTCAGATGCTTACCCAGAAGTCTTTTAACTTGTTTTAGCACCTACCGTATTTACAATGTTGTTTTTAAACTATCTCTTTTATGCATGGTTTTTATGAATCTGTTATCCCATTGTGGTTTGTTTATTGTATTCCTTGATGTTTGTTCTTCTTATTAAGTGTAATGTTGATGTAAAGCACTTTGAATTGGCTCTGTGTCTGAACATGTGCTTTATATAATAACGTACCTTACCCTAGTCGGAGCTTCCTCACGTGAACGTCTCTTCAGAGGATCCCAGGACAGCACCTGAGCGATCAACCCTTTTTTTCCCCGCTCGGCAGCAGCTTCTCTTCATGCTGCAGATTCGTTTTTAAATCCTGCTGCTCAGCCCCAGGTGCTCCATGGTGAAGGCCTTCAATATATTCCTGAATTACCGCCCCCTTATCGTAATGTGAGACCCGTAAGGTCTTCTTATCGGGGCAGGTGCTTGGCCCTGGGTTGAGGCTGCATGGAGCATGTTTTTAGGGAGGGTCTTTTGACATATTCTGTGACTGAAAAGGCCTTTACTGCTACATGAAGCCATGACATCTTTTACGCCTTAAGTCGTCTGGATTCCAGCTACCTGTATTCAGGAGGGTCGTTTGAGATTAGTACAATTACAACAGCACAGATACATCAAGTTAAACCAGCGGAGGAAGAAGATCTTCTTAAATAAAAAAAGTTATACCACTGTGCGGAATAACTCAAAAATAGTACAGCTTTGAAATGTACGTACCAGAATTAAGAATACCTTTTATGCATAATGGCACATTTCAGAATCACATATGATGTATCATTGGATTATTATCATTGATGCATGAATGTGCTCATCACTTTAATGTTGCAGCTGTGAAAGGTGGAGCTCATTTGAATGACTTTAAAAAGTGCTGGGTAAAGATAAAACTGTCAAAAAGATGTAGTGCAGAAAAAAGCACAATATTTCCATCTGAATCCTCGTGGTGAAGAGATAACTTCAAATGGAAATTCCTAATTCAAGTAGACGTAAAAGTATGGTACAGTAAGTACATTTCTGAGTAAAACCAGTGATAAACGACTCTAAAGTTCGAGGCGCTCTTATCCTTTACAGATTATAAAACACCTTTAAGGTAAACTTGGTTTGTGAAGCAATAACACATCTACAGAAACATTGAAAAACTCTGTTCTTAAAGGCCTATGGACTTACACTGTGTCTCTATTTGGATACTCTCCTCAGTTCACTGCCATGTCCTACACTCAGAACACTGAATGTTGAATTAGCTATAGCTAGCAATGTTATCTTTAAAGACTGCTCAAATAACCATATACGATTAATGGTTGCTTCTTTTTTCGTCACTTGTATAGTGGTATGTGTATTTTATATATACTAATATAGAAAAAAAAACATGTGTAAATGTTTTTGTATATTGCTGTGTTCATCAGCAACGGTGATCACGGCTGGTTTGAAGGTCAATGAGTGTGAGACTTTTTGACCGTTATCATTGAATTATCCACGTAGTGTATTTTGCCATAGTTCTTATATTGGGAAGCACTCAAACACACAGAAAATAATACATTCATGTACAGAAGTATGTGATTTGAGACAAAGCATTAGTTAACTCTGTTATTCTGGGGAAACATTGTGTTATTTGTTTTCGTCGACATGAATGTAAAGCATCCTTTGGTCCTCCTGATAGTGCTAGAAAATGATTGATGCAATATATTATAAAACCTTGCAGTACTGTAAAATAAACAAATGATGGTCTCATTCTGAAACCAAGACTTATGGCGCATTTCCACCACACGGTCGGCCTCGGCCACACTCGGTACTGCTTGGCCGCGTTGCGCCTTAACAGGGCCGGCTCACTTCATGCTGCGCTTCCATTACAGTTTAGGAACTGGGGTAGTTACTATAGTAACGCAGTGTAGGCGGAGCCGTGACGTCATCTTCAATGAGAACCCCAGAAAAACAAACACAGCCGTTAGCTGTTAGCACTCAGAGCTCACAGCTCCTCATATCTGTTCAGAAACTAGACAAAAGTTTAAACAAGTACAAACCACAGACTGCCTGTGTCATGGTGAAGTACAGTCGCTGCTTTATTTATGTCTGTATAGGCCCGTTGTTGTGAGTGTGGACGGTCGGAGCATATACTCGCGTTAGCTTAGCTAATCTCCATTTAGAAACACACATTTTAAAAGGTTTTTCCCCTGCCGTCTGTCTGCAGACTTGACAAAGCATTAATTCATGGTTTTTACTAACCGGTATCAGTATGTTGTTACTTCGGCATCATTTTGAAACGTGTATTACAATTAAATCACGGTCAAATATGTCCATCTTGTTGTAGTTGTAGCCCCCTTGCCAGCAATTCTCTCTCTAGTTTAGCATACTCAGCCCGACTCAGCCTTGTTTGTTGGCCCCGATAGAACCACAATTTTGTCGGGCCAGAAAAGAGGTGAAATAGTGGCCCCGGGCCGGGCCGGGCCGTAACTAGGCCTAGTGGAAGCGCAACCAAAAACGGGCACGGCACGACACGGCACGCTTAAACCGCGCTCCGCGCCATTGTGGAAATGCGCCATAAAACTGCGACAAAAACATCCACAATCTCATGGAAGTATCGCTTCCTCTGATATCCCTTAATATCAGGACAGCTTTGTGCCTTTCTGGCCACAGAAAAAGAGACGTCTTCAGGCGCATTAATGATTAAATATGTAATGGAAAATGTATTCTCTTTCTTCTGCTGCTTCATAATAACACCATTTTTTAAATCTGTGGTTGATTAAATAACCATAATGGCTCACAAAGACGTGTATGAGTTTTTAAGTCTGCACTCAAGACTTTCTGTTTAATAACAAACGTATGATGCTCAATTTGGGCCAGCTTGTTGATCAGGCAGTTTTGCTATGAACTAGAAGAGTGGTACTTCTAGGGAAAAACACAGAAAGTCCTGAGTCAGCCTCCCGAAAAACTACATTTATTTGAAGATGCATGAATTATGATTATAAAAGCAGGGTAATTTTCATATGCTCTGTGGAGAGTAGATATGCTTTCATTCTGCTGATAAAGGCTCGCAGCCGGATGATAAGAGGAAGTGGAGAAACCGCCGCTAAGCGCAGCGCTGCTCTCCGGAATAATGTGTGTTTTTTTTATGTAAATATGCATTATGGAGACTCGCAGGGTTACCATTGAGATCCATTAATCTTTCCATTAGTATGACAGTTATTAATTTTCATTTAAAGGTGCACAAAGGGGGACTGTCGTGTGAAATCGCAGCCTATTTATCAGCCTAAAGCAGGGGTGGGGGGGGGGGGTTGCTGCTCCGAGGCAGAACAGGTGTGCAAAACCAGATTAAAGGACAATACCGTGACTTTAAACACCAAGCAGTTTCCAGATGTGTTTCCTTTTTTCGTTCTTTACGCATTAAAACCTGTATCTAAAAAACTTCACATACTAAGATCAGTTTACTGGTCTTGCTATACTCTGCCTTTAATGTCTTTTGTGGCTTTAAGGAGAACATGGTGAAGGCTGAAGGCTGCTAATATAAAGTCAATTGAGTTGCATTGTGGGAAAATCCTAAATTTGGGAAATATGTCTCCCACCAGTCCCCCAAAATTATGAAATAAATACTGAATGGTTCTATTAGTTTGTTACGCACATATGCTTTTCTGACTCTATTGAATTTGGGGAAAAAAATCCAACCAGTTTTTCCAATTTGTACAAACCAATATTTCACCTCTTTATGCACAATGTGAAATGCTGACGTGTTTTGGTTTTTATATGTGTGTATTATTATTATTATTATTATTATTATTATCCTAAACCTCCATTAATTGTATACATGTACAAATATTTTTTGGGGGGGAAATATTTTAAATTCTGAGATTAAAGGGCCCATGTCATGGCCATTTCCACTGATCATAATTCCATTGTTGAGGTCTACTAGAATAGATTTATATTGTGCATTCTTCCAAACTCACATTGGTTTCTCATACAGCATCTC
The DNA here is from genome assembly GCF_902827165.1 of Trematomus bernacchii. Classification (NCBI taxonomy): domain Eukaryota; kingdom Metazoa; phylum Chordata; class Actinopteri; order Perciformes; family Nototheniidae; genus Trematomus; species Trematomus bernacchii. The sequence continues at coordinate 227,417 of NW_022987618.1, read as the reverse complement.
TCCAAACTCACATTGGTTTCTCAAACAGCATCTCTCCAAACTCACATTGGTTTCTCATACAGCATCTCTCCAAACTCACATTGGTTTCTCATACAGCATCTCTCCAAACTCACATTGGTTTCTCATACAGCATCTCTCCAAACTCACATTGGTTTCTCATACAGCATCTCTCCAAACTCACATTGGTTTCTCAAACAGCATCTCTCCAAACTCACATTGGTTTCTCATACAGCATCTCTCCAAACTCACATTGGTTTCTCAAACAGCATCTCTCCAAACTCACATTGGTTTCTCATACAGCATTGTTCCAAACTCACATTGGTTTCTCATACAGCATCTCTCCAAACTCACATTGGTTTCTCAAACAGCATCTCTCCAAACTCACATTGGTTTCTCAAACAGCATCTCTCCAAACTCACATTGGTTTCTCATACAGCATCTCTCCAAACTCACATTGGTTTCTCATACAGCATCTCTCCAAACTCACATTGGTTTCTCATACAGCATCTCTCCAAACTCACATTGGTTTCTCAACAGCATCTCTCCAAACTCACATTGGTTTCTCATACAGCATCTCTCCAAACTCACATTGGTTTCTCATACAGCATCTCTCCAAACTCACATTGGTTTCTCAAACAGCATCTCTGTAAACTACGTGTATTCACTGAATTCCACTCTCTGCCTTTAACGGCTCGTTGTAGCTCCAAAAGCTCCAGCCCCCACCCTCCTTGTGAGCACAGTGTGCTCTGATTGGTCGGGATGTTGTGAATCGCGCTGAGCTCCGTGGAGGTGTTGTTTCCTTGTTTAGGATACACAGCCAAACACAGCCAAACTCATCCTGAGCACACACAAAGTCACAGCCGAAGTAAAAACAATAAGTGTGTCTTGATATTGAGTAAGAAACAGGTTGATAAACGCTGTGAGAATGGGTCTGCAGAGAGAATGGGTCTGCAGAGAGAATGGGTCTGCAGAGAATGGGTCTGCAGAGAGAATGGGTCTGCAGAGAGAATGGGTCTGCAGAGAGAATGGGTCTGCAGAGAGAATGGGTCTGCAGAGAGAATGGGTCTGCAGAGAGAATGGGTCTGCAGAGAGAATGGGTCTGCAGAGAGAATGGGTCTGCAGAGAGAATGGGTCTGCAGAGAGAATGGGTCTGCAGAGAGAATGGGTCTGCAGAGAGAATGCTGAGAGAATGGGTCTGCAGAGAGAATGGGTCTGCAGAGAGAATGGGTCTGCAGAGAGAATGGGTCTGCAGAGAGAATGGGTCTGCAGAGAGAATTTCTCCGCGATCCCAACTGTCTGTTATCAGCCTGCAGCCAGGGAGGAGAAATCAGCTGAGCTCCCTGCTCCCTGCACACAGATGTGTGTGTGAGGAAGTCCGTGGATTGGTCAATTTGGACCAATCAGCGGGGGCTTAACGTAACGGCTCCGCGGACGTAACGTAACGGCTCCACGGATTGGTCCATTTCGTTCCGGATACGGCTTGACATCATGCCGTATCTGGAACGAAATGGACAATGACGTATCTCCAACGAGGCGTTTTGGGGAGGTCTTGTCTGTGTTAGAGTTTTACTCGCTACAGGGTGTACTTTGAGCGTTTTGACTCTGCACACCGTTTACATGCAGAAAAACCTTCATAACACAAGGGGACGGGTAATAACCGGAAAAGCATGACATGGGCCCTTTAAGATAAAAAAAATTCAAATTTAAAATCAAATAATTCACACGTGGCCCTAATCCTCTTCAGTAAGTACTATTACTGTTGGTACTTAAGTCTTATTTGATACCAATACCTGCATTATATTTCTATTTCAGAAATATTTTGGATTGTTTATTTCAAGTGTCTTGATGTATCTTATGTACATTGTCTTGTCTTTGTATGCTGCTGCAACGCAAACATTACGTAACATAACTACTTATCTTATCTCATCTTATCTCATCTTAATACTTTTTAAAATGTATTCAGATGTTTAATGCAGGACTTGTAACCGAGTATTTTTACAATTTAGCATTTATAATTGTACTTATTACCGTAGTTTATATATTCGTACTGATCAGTGTTTATTATATTCCTATCTCAACACAGAGAATTAAAACTTCCTAAAGGTCGTGAGAGTTTTTATTTTATTTCCAGAAGTAAAGATCCAAACACATCAGAGCCCATTATCATAGGTCAATGCACATCAGACAGGTTGTGAGCTTCAAAGGTTTCCCTCTCTCCTCTTTGGCATCAGGACACGTTCGATCTGCCAAGACTTTGTCCGCGGCCTGAGCTCGGCTCCTCGCCCCAAATCTGATCCGAACGCAGCCAACACCGGACCCCGCTTTCCATTAAACACACACTCACATTTCTGCAGGTTAAACGTGGTCTGAGACAGAGACACGTAATGTTGCTCTGAGCAAGAAAAGCTGAGAGAACATCCAGAGGAAAATACCTGTTTTTCAACTTTTAGTTGGCAGAAAATCGCTCTTTAATCTAAGATAAGATAAAAAGTACTTTATTGATCCCAATTGGGAAATGTTTGTGTTGCAGCAGCATACAAAGACATGGCATTGTACAATACAAATTAAAAAGATCTGGATACAAACAAGAAAGTAGAAAATATACATGTTGAATTTACAATTAACAATAACAAAAACTAAATTTAAAGGGGACCTATCATGCAAAATGCACTTTTGTACGTCTTTTCTACATGAATATGTGTCCCCGGTGTTCCAGGGAACTCACCAAGTGTCAGAAAACACAACCCTCTCTATTTTCCTCCATACCCAAATCTCTAAAAAAGGGGCTGCAACGGATCTGATAAAAACTGATCCAGATTTGAACACTGTCCTGACGTCAGGACGGTGGCGCTACGGCTATTGGGCCAACTCCACCAATCAGGAGGAGACAGCCACGGCCATTGCCGTTCGAAAGCCCTGGAGACGATGTAGTACATATGCCAGGCCTGTAGGTTGTGTTGTTCTCACTGAATCAGCCCTTGCTAAAACATAGCTAACATTTTTCAAATTGAGCAAAATGAGGCATGGCTAAAATGCATGATCTGTTTGGTATTTTGAAAAAAAAAAAAGTATAAATATGCCTTATATAGGTATGGTCCTACACTATATTATTATAATATAGCATGATAGGTCCACTTTAAAGCAAGTTATTATGTGTACATAAGTATGTGAGCGAGGGAATATAAAGTATTAAACTGAATATATAAATGTAAATGTACAGTGTAATCTGTTTTGATGAGAGATACGAACAGATTTAGAGATGCTAAGGTTAATAGCGTGATGCAGAGATGATGTATTTTTGTATGCCGATCTAGAAGTTAGCATCGCAAGGGCTTCCTGTACCAAGAAGCAATCGGATTTCCCAATTGGATTTCGGACCCATTACTGCAACACACCACAGTTTCCCACCATGCATTGCTCTGAGTGATTTTCATCTACATGCCTCCATTGAGAAATCAGTGTTTAACCACATTGCATCAATAATTCAAATCAACATTAGGAAAATGAAAGAAACTCTTCTATTGTGAGGCTATCCTGACAACAGATTGTTTGAAATGTAGCCACCAGTGATTCCAGTCCCATCAAAACATGCAGTGAATCAAAAGTGCAATGTAGAAAGATTGGAAACACTCTCATAAACAATAATGAAAACTTTCTTCCTCTGCATCCAATTTATTTTCTTCATATCTTCTGGTCATCTCTTTGCATCCCCTCCTGACTGTCTCGCAGTTATTTCGGACTCTGTGTGTGTGTGTGTGTGTGTGTGTGTGTGTGTGTGTGTGGGTGTGTGTGGTGTGTGTGTGTTGTGTGTGTGTGTGTGTGTGTGTGTGTGTGTGTGTGTGTGTGTGTGTGTGAGTGGTTTGGTCGGCCGGCTTCACCTCTCTTTCCGTTTGATTAAATCGAAGCTTGTAGCGGCGAGACGGGTCCCGCAGAGTCAGGAGCAGAATTATTAACCTTTGCTGTCGGAGAGGACGTCTCTCTCTCTGCAGGCCTGCGGTGAAGCCACGGGCCAAGATGGACGCCCCGGTTCAGAGCCCAGACTGGTGTGTTTATGTGTGTGTGTGTGTGTGTGTGTGTTTGTATGTGTGTGTGAGAGAGAGCGAGAGAGAAAGGGGTGGTCAGTATGAAATAAATTGGTCCGTCCCTGAAGATGTCCGTGTTACCGGTCGCTCCTCGTCCTCTCAGATCACAGACGAGATATGGAGCTCTTAATAATTCAACAAAGAAACTTTCAGCAACTCCATGAATTGATATTTATTCTGGAATAACCTGAAAGTCTGCTGGATGACTTTGGTTAAAAACCCAATATCAAATCAATCACTCCTCTTATCCACTTCCACTCTGTCCGGAAGTTATCAAACCCTCGAACAGGAAGTTATTATCAACCAGGTTCAAGATATAAAATATTGTCATACAGATTTTAACTTAAAGTTTCCATTGTATATATTTGTTTTTCTTAGGATCATATACCCGTGTCTAGTCTAGAAAATGGTAGACTTGTTCATTTGATTGTAAAAGTTTTGGATGTGTACAGGGACTGTTGCAAAAACCAAGCAACACATCAACATCGGATTTCATTTAGTAAACAAAAAAAGATAGACACTATAGTTCATTGGAGTTTTATTATAATTATTATTTTATAAATGACGATGGTTCTTGTGTCTGCTGGAGCAATGGGAGTGTGTCCCAAATCTTGCCTCTGTATTTACACCCTCCACCTTAAAGAAGGGATCCTCATTCAGCTGAAAGAGTTCACTCCTAAAGTGAGAGTGTGTAGGGATTTAGGCCAAACATATAAATCAGGGACGAGAGCAACTTTCTCTTCCTGTGATCAAATCTACCTGACAGGAAACTAAGAAGGTGAACGTCGTGTTAGCGTTTTCACTGCTGGCATTGTTGAATACTGAACTGCCTTCTGAAAATGTATGGTCAAATAAAATCTGTTTTATTATTGAACCTAGAAACAGACAGTGTTTACAAGTCACACAAAGTTTCATTGTTTTAAAGTTCACATATTTTTATTTTAAGCAGACCAAACTGGCGCTGCAGCCGGTAAACATATCGTATTTTATTCATGTCTCAGCAGGCATATGCAGCTTGTGTGCAGCCATCTTGTTTGTTGTCATGCCCTTCCTGTTACGAGGCAGTTTTCTGATTGGACTGCCGCTTTGAAAGGAGCCATTAAACCCCAGTCGGCCGTATTTACCGTCATAATAAACCGTGGCAGAATGTTTCCTGACTGATTTCCCTCTGTGAGTGAAACTAGCAGCTCTGCCTCTAATATGACTCAAACCTGACTCGTTGAACAGTTGTAATTAGCCTATTAACAGTTAACAGGTTTTTTCCAGCCACACCGTGAAAGAATTGAGATAACAACCACAGCAACAGACTGAAATAATCTGCCCCTGGTTTACTCTGATAATTGCCTGTTTCACAATGAGAAGGATGGAGTGGAGGCATTGTTTGTGACACTTCGACACTGGATGCTGCTCACAGGGATCCAGGTTCCCAGAAACCAATTAGATAATGAAGGAAGCTCCAAGCTGCGGACTAACGAGACCCGGAGCAAGTTTCGACAGTTGACGGGTAACGTGGAGGATAACGAGGTCGCATCATGATTGTCACAATCCGATCCGTGGTTTAACCTCCTGAACCCAGACCTTTTTATTATTCCCCTCAAACGTCCCCGTCGTAATAAACATTTAGAGTTTTAAATATGTTTGCTTGTTCACGAGCTTTATGATTCATCAAAAGAACATGCAGACACAATGTTAGAGCCAGTATTTCGTTTTTTGATAAGAAAGGCCACCTAATTGTGACGTCTGTAGTCAACACACTATACAAGACTACAATTCCCACGGCACCTCCTCTAAAGTGACAGTGATGGGCAATCTGTCAGAAAGACGCCATCGAGGAACAGTTTTTAACCGTCCAATGAAGTTATTAAGTTATTAAATGATATAAGCCTTATCAAGAAAGAAAGAATACCTAAGGTGTTTGTTATTTTATTTGAGTTTTGCCTATTTGTTTTGAATATTGTAAAGGGCTCTTTTCTTTGTTGCATGTGTAAAGGTTTGTTATTAAAACATGTATGTTTAAGGCGTCTAGTGGCTTGATAGATAAACAAGGAAGGAAGCCACAACACACATATTTCATACACATGTGTTTATGTTCAGTATTGTAGATCTTTATAACTTTATACACTTTTCACCCGAAAACTTCAGCCTGACATTTGGAATCTGTTTCCACCTTTGGCTACAATTTGAATTAAAGTTTGTGTGAGTTCGAACCATGGATGTATAAAGAGGACTGGATACAGCGTCAGAGGCGGGAACCTGTTAATTCCTATGAAAGTTGCTCAGTGGCGTAAAGTCAAAAAGGCCTGAACCTCAAGAAAAAGTTATCAATTGCGTACCAACGTCTAGAAATGTGGCGACAGCAACGTAACGTAAAATGACAGCTGCACTCATCGAGGTTTTCTGTAACTGTAAGTCTGTTCACATTTGATTTTCCATTAACCAGTCTTTAAACACTGCCAGAGCCCATACCGTGTTTTTGTCAGTGTTTACATCCGGTCCATCTTCTTCTGCTGTTCTTTTGATTGTTTACTTCCTGTCCATCTTCTTCTGCTGTTCCCTTTAGTGTTTATTTATTCCTGTCTGTCTTCTTCTGCTGTTCCCTTAGTGTTTATTTATTCCTGTCTGTCTTCTTCTGCTGTTCCCTTTAGTGTTTATTTATTCCTGTCTGTCTTCTTCTGCTGTTCCCTTTAGTGTTTATTTATTCCTGTCTGTCTTCTTCTGCTGTTCCCTTTAGCGTTTATTTATTCCTGTCTGTCTTCTTCTGCTGTTCCCTTTAGAGTTGACTTCCTATTTGTCTTCTTCTGCAGATTTCTCTGACTAAGCTGCAAGAGAAATGGGAAATATAGGATATTTGTGAGCTTAATAATTGAAGAATAACTCAAAGCTAATCATGTTTTTTCACTACTTTTACTTGAGTAACAGTACTTCTTCCACCTCTGGTTATTTATAGGCACAAATACCGTCCTGTATTAAATTGTATTGGAGCTGCATCTCTATCACTTCCTTTTGAAAACCAATCGAGTCAGGCGCTGAATAAATCCAATCCCTTATCATCATCCTGTGTGTCGGGGGGGGGGGGGGGTGGAGGATGTGTGTGTTTCACTGCAGAAGACGAATGATGATATTGTAACGTGAGAGTGGTGGGAGGGGAGGGGGGGGGCTCAGGTGGCAGGCTGATGCATGATGGGAGTGGCGGAAGCTCAGGTGGGAGTCAATTCAGCATCAAATGAGACGGAGAGATGGTTGAAGGGGGGAGGAAAGGGGGAGAAAATGGAGTCCTGCATCAGTACTGCAGCTGAGCCCCTCTGATACCTCAACACATAGATCACACTGACAGGTCAGGGAGTCGGTGAACATGAAAAAAACAGAAGGAAACACCAATACTACATCGCACAGTACCAAATACTGCAGAGAAAAACACAGAAATACTCCATTGAATACTATATATTAAAGGGGCCCTATTCTGCTGATGTTCAGGTGTATATCAGTATGTAGTGTCTTTACTTTAAAGAGTCCTCTCCTGCTGATGTTCAGGTGTATATCAGTATGTAGTGTCTCTACTTTAAAGAGTCCTCTCCTGCTGATGTTCAGGTGTATATCAGTATGTAGTGTCTCTACTTTAAAGAGTCCTCTCCTGCTGATGTTCAGGTGTATATCAGTATGTAGTGTCTCTACTTTAAGACAACGCGTACTCCCATTTGAGAATCAATGGTTAGCTGGCCGGCTCTGTTGTGATTGGTCAACCGCTTAGTGATGTCCCGCCCCAAGTCACCTACAATGTGTTGGAGCGCTAGCCAATAGAAGCCCAAGTGATGTCAGTATGTTACATGATTTAAAAAAAAAGGAGTCCAATGGTGTCTTTTCAGGCATGCAGATAAACTCCCTCTGGAGGGAACACAGGGATTTGAGCCTTCTCAGACCATTTACATGCACTAAAACCAATATAACACACTACAGCAAAGGGAAAACCACAAAAAGCATAACAAGGCCTCTTTAACCTGTTACGCACGGCCCCCCCGGTACCGGGCGGATAAACGCGTCATTTGCAGGAAACAACGTCTAAGGAATCTTAATATTTAATAAACTATGAATGTTTTATATCCATGTAACGGGAAGAAACTCAGCTAACTGATCTTTTTAATTTTTTTTCAAAAAAAACCCCACAATGCTAACACTCAGCCTTTGAATTAGCCACGAGCGAAAAAATGTAATCTATCACTGCCCCTAAACTCACTCTAACTCCGTTATTACTTATCCTAGATGCACAGCCAACCACTCGTTTTTGGTGTCCTGGAGACACTGAATCTAGTGGTGCCCTCGAAAACGATAAAAAAAACGATGCTGCAGTTAATCCATAGGTTCATCCAATGTATCTGTGCCCTCTTTGAAATGATTTCTGATAATCCATAAGCAATAAAACTGCTTTTTCGTTTCCAAATGTCAGAGCTAGAGATCGGTCCACTCTGCTGCAAATGTACATGCGCGCAGCCCCCACCTGTTCTCTTCACAACGTGTGTATGTGGGGGCCTCCCCCTTCGATTCTATTGGCTCTAACGGTCAGAAAGAGGTGTCAACCACCAAAATCGAGCAAGGGGGGCCAGAGATATGGAAAAAAAACCATTTTCACCCAAATCACCTCAGAGGTGGGGTGGTTTTGGCTAAACCTCTTTAAAAAGGTCAAATGTCACTTGTTTTGCATCAATCTTGATACAGGGTACTTATTATATGTTGTACTTTGGATTCCTAAAGCTTTTAGTCTACTAACCCATCATCCAAGGGTAGTTTTCACTATCTGTAAAAAATAATTTTTCGACGGACACTATAATTTACAGTTTTTTACTATGTAAAATCTGAATTTTCTTTAAAATAAAAAACATTTATATTGATTCTGACACTTCTACATCCAACTCACAGATGTAACCTTGCTTTGATAAAAGAAATTGTTCATATAACCCTTTTAGAAGTTAAGTTGTAGTCATTTGTTTTGGGCATGTCATTTTCGAGCCTGAAACATGAAAAACAGGCTTGGTGCTTAACAGGTTAAAGATAATCATCTTTGACTTTCTCTCTGCTCTATATATTATTAAACACTTTTTCTGTGCATGTGTTATATAAATATACATTGTGGATAGAGTTAAAAGAAAACTGTGAATTTAAAATAGGGGGAAAGTTCTTGTGTAAAGAGCATTTCCTTTGACACCAGCTCTCCATTCTGCACAGGTGTTTCCTCTCTGACCGTACTCTCTTTAATCTTATATTCCCCTTTACACTCTCAGGCAGAAGGTTCTATGATGAAAGTGAACTTTAGAGAGACGTATAGCAAAGAGACAGTGTGTGTGAGTGAACTACAGAGAGACGTATAGCAAAGAGACAGTGTGTGTGTGAGTGAACTATAGAGAGACGTATAGCAAAGAGACAGTGTGTGTGTGAGTGAACTATAGAGAGACGTATAGCAAAGAGACAGTGTGTGTGTGAGTGAACTATAGAGAGACGTATAGCAAAGAGACAGTGTGTGTGAGTGAACTACAGAGAGACGTATAGCAAAGAGACAGTGTGTGTGAGTGAACTACAGAGAGACGTATAGCAAAGAGACAGTGTGTGTGAGTGAACTATAGAGAGACGTATAGCAAAGAGACAGTGTGTGTGAGTGAACTATAGAGAGACGTATAGCAAAGAGACAGTGTGTGTGAGTGAACTACAGAGAGACGTATAGCAAAGAGACAGTGTGTGTGAGTGAACTACAGAGAGACGTATAGCAAAGAGACAGTGTGTGTGAGTGAACTATAGAGAGACGTATAGCAAAGAGACAGTGTGTGTGAGTGAACTATAGAGAGACGTATAGCAAAGAGACAGTGTGTGAAAGTGAACTATAGAGAGACGTATAGCAAAGAGACAGTGTGTGTGAGTGAACTACAGAGAGACGTATAGCAAAGAGACAGTGTGTGTGAGTGAACTATAGAGAGACGTATAGCAAAGAGACAGTGTGTGTGAGTGAACTATAGAGAGACGTATAGCAAAGAGACAGTGTGTGTGTGAGTGAACTATAGAGAGACGTATAGCAAAGAGACAGTGTGTGTGTGAGTGAACTATAGAGAGACGTATAGCAAAGAGACAGTGTGTGTGAGTGAACTATAGAGAGACGTATAGTAAAGAGACAGTGTGTGTGAGTGAACTATAGAGAGACGTATAGCAAAGAGACAGTGTGTGAAAGTGAACTATAGAGAGACGTATAGCAAAGAGACAGTGTGTGTGAGTGAACTACAGAGAGACGTATAGCAAAGAGACAGTGTGTGTGTGTGAACTACAGAGAGACGTATAGCAAAGAGACAGTGTGTGTGTGTGAACTACAGAGAGACGTATAGCAAAGAGACAGTGTGTGTGAGTGAACTATAGAGAGACGTATAGCAAAGAGACAGTGTGTGTGAGTGAACTATAGAGAGACGTATAGCAAAGAGACAGTGTGTGTGAGTGAACTATAGAGAGACGTATAGCAAAGAGACAGTGTGTGTGTGAGTGAACTATAGAGAGACGTATAGCAAAGAGACAGTGTGTGTGAGTGAACTACAGAGAGACGTATAGCAAAGAGACGTGTGTGTGAGTGAACTATAGAGAGACGTATAGCAAAGAGACAGTGTGTGTGAGTGAACTACAGAGAGACGTATAGCAAAGAGACAGTGTGTGTGAGTGCACTACAGAGAGACGTATAGCAAAGAGACAGTGTGTGTGAGTGCACTACAGAGAGACGTATAGCAAAGAGACAGTGTGTGTGAGTGAACTATAGAGAGACGTATAGCAAAGAGACAGTGTGTGTGAGTGAACTATAGAGAGACGTATAGCAAAGAGACAGTGTGTGTGAGTGAACTACAGAGAGACGTATAGCAAAGAGACAGTGTGTGTGAGTGAACTATAGAGAGACGTATAGCAAAGAGACAGTGTGTGTGAGTGAACTACAGAGACGTATAGCAAAGAGACAGTGTGTGTGAGTGAACTATAGAGAGACGTAAGAGCAAAAGAAGACAGTGGTGTGGGAGTGGAACTATAGAGAGACGTTATAGCAAGAGAACAGTGTGTGTGTGTGTGAACTATAGAGAGACGTATAGCAAAGAGACAGTGTGTGTGAGTGAACTATAGAGAGACGTATAGCAAAGAGACAGTGTGTGTGAGTGAACTATAGAGAGACGTATAGCAAAGAGACAGTGTGTGTGAGTGCACTACAGAGAGACGTATAGCAAAGAGACAGTGTGTGTGAGTGCACTACAGAGAGACGTATAGCAAAGAGACAGTGTGTGTGAGTGAACTATAGAGAGACGTATAGCAAAGAGACAGTGTGTGTGTGAGTGAACTATAGAGAGACGTATAGCAAAGAGACAGTGTGTGTGTGAGTGAACTATAGAGAGACGTATAGCAAAGAGACAGTGTGTGTGAGTGAACTATAGAGAGACGTATAGTAAAGAGACAGTGTGTGTGAGTGAACTATAGAGAGACGTATAGCAAAGAGACAGTGTGTGAAAGTGAACTACAGAGAGACGTATAGCAAAGAGACAGTGTGTGTGAGTGAACTACAGAGAGACGTATAGCAAAGAGACAGTGTGTGTGAGTGAACTATAGAGAGGTATAGCAAAGAGACAGTGTGTGTGAGTGAACTATAGAGAGACGTATAGCAAAGAGACAGTGTGTGTGTGAGTGAACTATAGAGAGACGTATAGCAAAGAGACAGTGTGTGTGAGTGAACTATAGAGAGACGTATAGCACAGAGACAGTGTGTGAAAGTGAACTATAGAGAGACGTATAGCAAAGAGACAGTGTGTGTGAGTGAACTATAGAGAGACGTATAGCAAAGAGACAGTGTGTGTGAGTGAACTACAGAGAGACGTATAGCAAAGAGACAGTGTGTGTGAAAGTGAACTATAGAGAGACGTATAGCAAAGAGACAGTGTGTGTGAGTGAACTATAGAGAGACGTATAGCAAAGAGACAGTGTGTGTGAGTGAACTATAGAGAGACGTATAGCACAGAGACAGTGTGTGAAAGTGAACTATAGAGAGACGTATAGCAAAGAGACAGTGTGTGTGAGTGAACTACAGAGAGACGTATAGCAAAGAGACAGTGTGTGTGAGTGAACTACAGAGAGACGTATAGCAAAGAGACAGTGTGTGAAAGTGAACTACAGAGAGACGTATAGCAAAGAGACAGTGTGTGTGAAAGTGAACTATAGAGAGACGTATAGCAAAGAGACAGTGTGTGTGAGTGAACTACAGAGAGACGTATAGCAAAGAGACAGTGTGTGTGAGTGAACTACAGAGAGACGTATAGCAAAGAGACAGTGTGTGAAAGTGAACTACAGAGAGACGTATAGCAAAGAGACAGTGTGTGTGAAAGTGAACTATAGAGAGACGTATAGCAAAGAGACAGTGTGTGTGAGTGAACTACAGAGAGACGTATAGCAAAGAGACAGTGTGTGTGAGTGAACTACAGAGAGACGTATAGCAAAGAGACAGTGTGTGTGTGAGAACTATAGAGAGACGTATAGCAAAGAGACAGTGTGTGTGAGTGAACTACAGAGAGACGTATAGCAAAGAGACAGTGTGTGAGAGTGAACTACAGAGAGACGTATAGCAAAGAGACAGTGTGTGTGAAAGTGAACTATAGAGAGACGTATAGCAAAGAGACAGTGTGTGTGAGTGAACTATAGAGAGACGTATAGCAAAGAGACAGTGTGTGTGAGTGAACTACAGAGAGACGTATAGCAAAGAGACAGTGTGTGAAAGTGAACTATAGAGAGACGTATAGCAAAGAGACAGTGTGTGTGAGTGAACTACAGAGAGACGTATAGCAAAGAGACAGTGTGTGTGAGTGAACTATAGAGAGACGTATAGCAAAGAGACAGTGTGTGTGAGTGAACTATAGAGAGACGTATAGCAAAGAGACAGTGTGTGAAAGTGAACTATAGAGAGACGTATAGCAAAGAGACAGTGTGTGTGAGTGAACTACAGAGAGACGTATAGCAAAGAGACAGTGTGTGTGAGTGAACTACAGAGAGACGTATAGCAAAGAGACAGTGTGTGAAAGTGAACTACAGAGAGACGTATAGCAAAGAGACAGTGTGTGTGAAAGTGAACTATAGAGAGACGTATAGCAAAGAGACAGTGTGTGTGAGTGAACTATAGAGAGACGTATAGCAAAGAGACAGTGTGTGTGTGAGTGAACTATAGAGAGACGTATAGCAAAGAGACAGTGTGTGTGAGTGAACTACAGAGAGACGTATAGCAAAGAGACAGTGTGTGTGAGTGAACTACAGAGAGACGTATAGCAAAGAGACAGTGTGTGTGAGTGAACTATAGAGAGACGTATAGCAAAGAGACAGTGTGTGTGTGAGTGAACTATAGAGAGACGTATAGCAAAGAGACAGTGTGTGTGTGAGTGAACTACAGAGAGACGTATAGCAAAGAGACAGTGTGTGTGAGTGAACTACAGAGTGACGTATAGCAAAGAGACAGTGTGTGTGAGTGAACTACAGAGAGACGTATAGCAAAGAGACAGTGTGTGTGTGTGAACTACAGAGTGACGTATAGCAAAGAGACAGTGTGTGTGAGTGAACTACAGAGTGACGTATAGCAAAGAGACAGTGTGTGTGAGTGAACTATAGAGAGACGTATAGCAAAGAGACAGTGTGTGTGTGTGTGAACTATAGAGAGACGTATAGCAAAGAGACAGTGTGTGTGAGTGAACTATAGAGAGACGTATAGCAAAGAGACAGTGTGTGTGTGTGTGAACTATAGAGAGACGTATAGCAAAGAGACAGTGTGTGTGAGTGAACTATAGAGAGACGTATAGCAAAGAGACAGTGTGTGTGAGTGAACTATAGAGAGACGTATAGCAAAGAGACAGTGTGTGTGTGAGTGAACTACAGAGAGACGTATAGCAAAGAGACAGTGTGTGTGTGTGAACTACAGAGAGACGTATAGCAAAGAGACAGTGTGTGTGAGTGAACTACAGAGAGACGTATAGCAAAGAGACAGTGTGTGTGAGTGAACTACAGAGAGACGTATAGCAAAGAGACAGTGTGTGTGAGTGAACTATAGAGAGACGTATAGCAAAGAGACAGTGTGTGTGTGTGAACTATAGAGAGACGTATAGCAAAGAGACAGTGTGTGTGAGTGAACTATAGAGAGACGTATAGCAAAGAGACAGTGTGTGTGTGAGTGAACTACAGAGAGACGTATAGCAAAGAGACAGTGTGTGTGAGTGAACTACAGAGAGACGTATAGCAAAGAGACAGTGTGTGTGAGTGAACTACAGAGAGATGTATAGCAAAGAGACAGTGTGTGTGTGAGTGAACTACAGAGAGACGTATAGCAAAGAGACAGTGTGTGTGAGTGAACTATAGAGAGACGTATAGCAAAGAGACAGTGTGTGTGAGTGAACTACAGAGAGACGTATAGCAAAGAGACAGTGTGTGTGTGAGTGAACTATAGAGAGACGTATAGCAAAGAGACAGTGTGTGTGAGTGAACTATAGAGAGACGTATAGCAAAGAGACAGTGTGTGTGAGTGAACTATAGAGAGACGTATAGCAAAGAGACAGTGTGTGTGTGAGTGAACTATAGAGAGACGTATAGCAAAGAGACAGTGTGTGTGAGTGAACTATAGAGAGACGTATAGCAAAGAGACAGTGTGTGTGAGTGATCTACAGAGAGACGTATAGCAAAGAGACAGTGTGTGTGAGTGAACTACAGAGAGACGTATAGCAAAGAGACAGTGTGTGTGTGTGTGAACTATAGAGAGACGTATAGCAAAGAGACAGTGTGTGTGTGTGTGAACTATAGAGAGACGTATAGCAAAGAGACAGTGTGTGTGAGTGAACTACAGAGAGACGTATAGCAAAGAGACAGTGTGTGTGTGAGTGAACTACAGAGAGACGTATAGCAAAGAGACAGTGTGTGTGAGTGAACTACAGAGAGACGTATAGCAAAGAGACAGTATGTGTGAGTGAACTATAGAGAGACGTATAGCAAAGAGACAGTGTGTGTGAGTGAACTACAGAGAGACGTATAGCAAAGAGACAGTGTG
The DNA here is from genome assembly GCF_902827165.1 of Trematomus bernacchii. NCBI lineage: Eukaryota > Metazoa > Chordata > Actinopteri > Perciformes > Nototheniidae > Trematomus > Trematomus bernacchii. The sequence goes on along the minus strand of NW_022987618.1, from coordinate 212,270 downwards.
TGTGAGTGAACTACAGAGAGACGTATAGCAAAGAGACAGTGTGTGTGAGTGCACTACAGAGAGACGTATAGCAAAGAGACAGTGTGTGTGAGTGAACTATAGAGAGACGTATAGCAAAGAGACAGTGTGTGTGAGTGAACTACAGAGAGACGTATAGCAAAGAGACAGTGTGTGTGAGTGAACTATAGAGAGACGTATAGCAAAGAGACAGTGTTTGTGAGTGAACTACAGAGAGACGTATAGCAAAGAGACAGTGTGTGTGAGTGAACTATAGAGAGACGTATAGCAAAGAGACAGTGTGTGTGTGAGTGAACTACAGAGAGACGTATAGCAAAGAGACAGTGTGTGTGAGTGAACTATAGAGAGACGTATAGCAAAGAGACAGTGTGTGTGAGTGAACTATAGAGAGACGTATAGCAAAGAGACAGTGTGTGTGTGAGTGAACTACAGAGAGACGTATAGCAAAGAGACAGTGTTTGTGAGTGAACTACAGAGAGACGTATAGCAAAGAGACAGTGTTTGTGAGTGAACTACAGAGAGACGTATAGCAAAGAGACAGTGTGTGTGAGTGAACTACAGAGAGACGTATAGCAAAGAGACAGTGTTTGTGAGTGAACTACAGAGAGACGTATAGCAAAGAGACAGTGTGTGTGAGTGAACTACAGAGAGACGTATAGCAAAGAGACAGTGTTTGTGAGTGAACTATAGAGAGACGTATAGCAAAGAGACAGTGTGTGTGAGTGAACTATAGAGAGACGTATAGCAAAGAGACAGTGTTTGTGAGTGAACTACAGAGAGACGTATAGCAAAGAGACAGTGTGTGTGAGTGAACTACAGAGAGACGTATAGCAAAGAGACAGTGTGTGTGTGAGTGAACTATAGAGAGACGTATAGCAAAGAGACAGTGTGTGTGAGTGAACTATAGAGAGACGTATAGCAAAGAGACAGTGTTTGTGAGTGAACTACAGAGAGACGTATAGCAAAGAGACAGTGTGTGTGAGTGAACTATAGAGAGACGTATAGCAAAGAGACAGTGTGTGTGAGTGAACTATAGAGAGACGTATAGCAAAGAGACAGTGTTTGTGAGTGAACTACAGAGAGACGTATAGCAAAGAGACAGTGTGTGTGAGTGAACTATAGAGAGACGTATAGCAAAGAGACAGTGTTTGTGAGTGAACTACAGAGAGACGTATAGCAAAGAGACAGTGTGTGTGAGTGAACTACAGAGAGACGTATAGCAAAGAGACAGTGTGTGTGAGTGAACTACAGAGAGACGTATAGCAAAGAGACAGTGTGTGTGAGTGAACTACAGAGAGACGTATAGCAAAGAGACAGTGTGTGTGAGTGAACTATAGAGAGACGTATAGCAAAGAGACAGTGTGTGTGAGTGAACTACAGAGAGACGTATAGCAAAGAGACAGTGTGTGTGAGTGAACTATAGAGAGACGTATAGCAAAGAGACAGTGTTTGTGAGTGAACTACAGAGAGACGTATAGCAAAGAGACAGTGTGTGTGAGTGAACTACAGAGAGACGTATAGCAAAGAGACAGTGTGTGTGAGTGAACTATAGAGAGACGTATAGCAAAGAGACAGTGTTTGTGAGTGAACTACAGAGAGACGTATAGCAAAGAGACAGTGTGTGTGAGTGAACTACAGAGAGACGTATAGCAAAGAGACAGTGTGTGTGAGTGAACTATAGAGAGACGTATAGCAAAGAGACAGTGTTTGTGAGTGAACTACAGAGAGACGTATAGCAAAGAGACAGTGTGTGTGAGACAGACTGATGGTGCAGTCATGCAGTCAATGATGTTGGTTTAAGGCATCATACTGCGCTAGATAACCAACTCCTCACACACACACACTTAACACACAGTCGCCTCTTAATGATAATGCTCTTTAAATGGCTTTATTGATTTTAATGTAGCCTACCACACATATATTTTATGGAAGTCAATACGGCAAGAGGACCTCCTCCCTAATGTAAATAGCCGGTTGGAAGTCTATTAGAATGGTTATCGATGGAGGAGTGGTAATTACCTGCAGCTCGCTCTTTATCCTGCCGTGTCTCCGCCTGACACTTTAAACCCACAATGGAGCTGATTTCAGGGGGGGGGGGGAAGCTGGTGAATATGCAATGCAAATCAATGGCTGCATGTGCTTTCATCAATACAGAGAAGAGAGGGAGGACGACATGTTGTTAGTCTGCAGCGTTTGCCTCTTCATGTACCTACGAAGAGTCATTCATACAATTCAGCTCATTTCCTCTGTGACATTACCTCTGTACCTATTACTAACACTTCATCTGACACAGTTAACTATGATTAGTGCTGCACAATATATCTCAATGTTATCATTATTCAAACCGGAGGAACCAATATATTTGTTAAAGGCTAAATATGTGTTTAAATGATGTTTCTCAGTGGAGCTGCAGAGATATCTTGGCCTATAAATCGTATTCTACTTGTTTAAACATATTTATTTTGCAAAGACACTCTTAAAAAATACCACCATTTAATTTAATTTCAAACCTTTATTTATCCAGGTTGTATCCCATTGAGATCATTGATCTCTTTTTCAAGGGAGACCTGCTCAAGTAGGTTCCACATGAAACATTAAAAACATAAACAGAACAACAAAAGGACATCATACAGTAGCATTAAAGGGATTACAATTTACATACTATCCACATGCACAGGTACCAACAGCTTCCGATTCAGTAGCATCCAACCGAGCTTTAAAAACATGTAGTGGCAACAGATTGCTCAGTTTCCATTTCAATTGCAGACTATTCCAGGACAGTGGAGCTGCGCATCTAAATGCTATCTTCCCTAAGACAGTCCTAGCAGTTGGCACATTTAATAAAACCACAGCATGCGATCTCAGGCAGTAGCCACTTACAATTCACCGTGAGATCAGGGAGCAGATGTAGGATGGAAGTTTCCCTAACATGGCTTTGTATATAAAAATGTACCAGTGACTGAGCCTCCGTACAGTTAGTGAAGGCAGACCAGCCCTTGCATACAGGGTACAGTGATGAGTTAATGCTTTACAGTTTGTCACAAATCTCAGTGCACTGTGATACGCAGCATCTAACTTGACCAGGCAATTGGCAGGTGCATTCATATAGATCAGATCACCATAGTCCAGCACAGGTCAAAAGGTCACAGAGACTAGCCTTTTTCTGGCCTCGAGCGAGAAACAGGACTTGTTCCTGGAAAAGAAACCTAGTCTAACCCTTAGTTTGTTAAGCAGGTTATTGACATGACGTTTAAAAGTGAGACAATCATCAAGCCAGATACCAAGGTATTTGTAACAGGCAACCACTTTAGTTAAAAATGATCACATTAATATATTTCTTTGGTAATGATTCAAAGAATGATGAACCCATGAATATCACATATTGCAATATCAGTCAAAATTATCAAAATGTTTTCCAAATCTTTTTACACTTTGTATTTTTTTAAGAATTAAAAGGTATGTTTTGAAATAATTGGGTGGAACCAAGCCCCCATGTGCGCTGGACGTTGAAGGAATTGTACAACATTAATATTCTCCTTTTTCTATTGGTTAGTCTAGCTCGTTAGCGGCTAACTGTTCCAGCTAATGGTAATTGGTAGCAGGAAGTGACTAGTTAGCTAGTTGGTTGATTTAGTCTTTTTTATGTGTACTGAAAACAAGTGCTACCGCTTCTATTGGCTAGCACTCAAACACATTGTACGTGATAGACTAAGGGGCGGGACATCTCTAAGCGGTTGACCAATCACAACAGAGCCGGCCAGCTAACCAATCAGAGCAGACTGGGCTCTGGTTTCAGACAGAGGGTGAAAAGAGGTGCTGCAGCACAGGCAGTATGAGAAAAATAAAGAGCTTTTTGAACATTAAAGCATGGAGACATGAAGAGACACTACATACTGATATACACCTGAACATCAGCAGGAGAGGACTCTTTAAAGTAGAGACACTACATACTGATATACACCTGAACATCAGCAGGAGAGGACTCTTTAAAGAAGAGACACTACATACTGATATACACCTGAACATCAGCAGGAGAGGACTCTTTAAAGTAGAGACACTACATACTGATATACACCTGAACATCAGCAGGAGAGGACTCTTTAAAGTAGAGACACTACATACTGATATACACCTGCACATCAGCAGGAGAGGACTCTTTAAAGTAGAGACACTACATACTGATATACACCTGAACATCAGCAGGAGATAACTCTTTAAAGTAGAGACACTACATACTGATATACACCTGAACATCAGCAGGAGAGGACTCTTTAAAGTAGAGACACTACATACTGATATACACCTGAACATCAGCAGGAGAGGACTCTTTAAAGTAGAGACACTACATACTGATATACACCTGAACATCAGCAGGAGAGGACTCTTTAAAGTAGAGACACTACATACTGATATACACCTGAACATCAGCAGGAGAGGACTCTTTAAAGTAGAGACACTACATACTGACATACACCTGAACATCAGCAGGAGAGGACTCTTTAAAGTAGAGACACTACATACTGATATACACCTGAACATCAGCAGGAGAGGACTCTTTAAAGTAGAGACACTACATACTGATATACACCTGAACATCAGCAGGAGAGGACTCTTTAAAGTAGAGACACTACATACTGATATACACCTGAACATCAGCAGGAGAGGACTCTTTAAAGTAGAGACACTACATACTGATATACACCTGAACATCAGCAGGAGAGGACTCTTTAAAGTAGAGACACTACATACTGA
>NW_022987618.1:192500-202500 GCF_902827165.1 Trematomus bernacchii | reverse complement strand
TAGGGGGCTCTGCATTAGCATCATCATGTAAGATCACTGTTACAGTATTCAGTAAATCCACAGACATTCTGTGATGATCATGGTATAGATTATTTGTTTGCACTTGTCATAAACTTTGTGTATGAGGCGTGTGGCGCAGTGGAATAGTGCATAGGTGTTGGGATCAGGGGAGCACAGGTTCAAACCCCACTGCAGTCAGCATGTCGTTGTGTCCCTGAAGACACTTCACCCCAAATTGCTCCTGTGGGGATTGCCCATAGTATTGAGTATGTAAGTCTCTTTGGATAAAAGCGTCTAACAAGTAGCATGTGATGTAATGTAATGTATGAATAGTGTATAGTAGTATTCTCTCTGCTGCTATCATACTTTTAGCGTCCTGTTTGCTATCTTCCACTGCTGTGCAACTTCAAGATACTAGACCATGTTTCAGAAAAATGCCTTTCCTCCATGCTCACCAGAGAGGACAAAAGTACACACATCCTTTACTCAAGTAGAAGTACAGATAAGTACAAAATAAGTAGTGGAGTACAATACTGATATTCTGTTTATGTTTTTAATGTTTCATGTGGAACCTACTTGAGCAGGTCTCCCTTGAAAAAGAGATCAATGATCTCAATGGGATACAACCTGGATAAATAAAGGTTTGAAATGAAATGAAATGAGACTGATACCAGAAAAATGTACTTAAGTACAGTAACAAAGTATTTGTACTCCACTACTTCCCACCTCTGTGTTTCACTGAGGTGGGAAGTAGTGGAGTAAAGTACTGATACCAGAAAAATGTACTTAAGTACAGTAACAAAGTATTTGTACTCCACTACTTCCCACCTCTGCGTTTCACTGAGGTCAAAGCCTCCCTGGAATTAAAGGAGGAAGTTGGGATTGAACCTGGTCTTGTGATTAATTAGAGTTAATACATTTTAAAGCATTAGGGCTTCCAGATTATCGAACGTTAACGTGTTACCTTATCATGTTTATGTTTGTCTACATGCTGCTGAAACAAAGGAATGTCTCAAACTGGGATCAATACAAGTATATGTTATCTTATTGATATTGTGTTAAAGATACATCTTTAATCCTGGGGAGATTTAAAGAGTTTTTATTATTGTTTAAGATATTTTTGTGTATCTAGAAAATGTTGAATGTGCTCTGATATTTTGAACGGGTGTCAGGGATGAGATTTAAATTCTTATTAAAGATTTTGAACGTTTTAAGGGCTTTCAGGGAATCCAGATGTTCTCTGATGCATCTGGTCTCTCGGCTTTACATGATTTCAAGGGTTTCTAACCCCTAGTTTCCACCGGGTCCGTCTGCGCCGCGTTACGGCTGCGCCGCGGTTTTGGTCCGACCTCCTCTAGCGTCATAACCAGTGACGTGCGGTGAGGTTCATGGCTGGTGAGGCACTGACTCTTTCAGAGTCAGATTTACAAATATTATAGCCTATTTTGACCTTAATCGAAATATTCTGTTATTTTCAAAAGCTTTTTTAGTCTGATGCTATGATTAATTTTAAACAGACCGATCAACAAAAGGATACCCAAAATCTAAATATTGGATTGTTCTTTCTAAGTAAGATCCCATTTTCATTACAATTGTGGTCTTACCTTGACTTGAAGATGAAGTCCATGCTATCCTTCTGGACAACAATCTCTATTACTATTTTGTAAAAGTCGTCCTTATCTTCCTGTAGTTTCAAAAGTCGAGTTTGTTGTTTGCGGTAGAATAACAGTAGCAACAAGAACCTGTGGGCTCACGTGCGCCCCCTTCAGTGCGGCAGAGGTTATGGCTGCCTCCTCTTGTGATTTTTTCATTGCCGTTGTATATGTGTAGCGAGCCTAAATATCATATATACGTGAAATAAGTTATTTAGAGACTATGGATGGCGAGGATAAATGTAATAAAGGGATCTACAAACATTACATTGGTGACCTACAGTGAGATGGGAACAGGCATGCGCTTAGGGTTCGCTTTCCAGCCAGTTTCTGTGGGGTGACGCATTCTGAAGTGAGGCAGATCTCATCTGTGCCTCACCTCACCCCACAGTAACTGGCTTGAGCGCGCTCACAAAATAAGTGGCCGCGCTAAATTAGTGCCCGCGCTCCAGCAAGTTACTGTGGGCTTACGAGAGGCAGAGCACGTGCCTGCCTCACTTCTCATCGCTCCCGTAGCGGAGCTCGGCAAATTTGCTGATTTTGACTATAAAATGCGATTGGAATCAAACAGAAATCACATTTACACAAGATCAGTGGAGACATTTTATTATTATTATTATTTAGTTGTTCTTTAATTGTTTTTCCGTTACATTGGAGTATGACAGGTGAGGCTCTGCCTCCCCTGCCTCCACTGACTGCACGTCGCTGGTCATAACCTACCAGGCGCGTTTCAGAAGCGGAGCGTCTTGCCTGCCGGCTCGCAGTTTTTGTTGATTTGGGCATATTTCCTGGACAGGCTACTTTGTACAGACAAAGTTAATAATAACTGTAATATTCCAGTTATAAACGACATGAATCAAAGACGTGTTGCTGTATTATAGTGGTAAAGAAATGCATCATATTTATTCTATATATATAATTTACACAGTGCCTGTAAACCGGAGGAGAACGCTGGCATTTCTCCTCCTACTTGAAAGACTACAGAGGGATAGGGTCTGCAAAATTAGTTTGTGTGTGTGTATATATATATACATATATGATATATATGCTCTGAATGTTCCACTTCCTGCCTGCCCGACATTACCTTACGGCTGCGGCGCGTCAAAAATAGGATTCATCCTAATTTTAGAGGAGCCCTGCGCCGAGACGCTTCTGGGACGCTTCTGAGCCGTAACGCACCGCGTGTGGTGGAATAGCACCCATTGACTAGAGTGGCCGTAACGCGGCCGTAACGTTACGGCCGTAACGCGGCCGTAACGCGACGCAGACGGACCTGGTGGAAATTAGGGGTAAGGGAGATTCTGGTGACTTTAAGGGTCGTCAGAGGTCATCCACAGAGCATTTAAGGGACAATTTAAGGGTTTTTTAGTGTTCAATCTTAAAGGTCATGGCCATTTCCACTGATCATAATTCCATTGTTGAGGTATACTAGAATAGATTTATATTGTGCAATTTTCCAAACTCACATTGGTTTCTCAAACAGCATCTCTGTAAACTACGTGTATTCACTGAATTTCACTCTCTGCCTTTAACGGCTCGTTGTAGCTCCAATAGCTCCAGCCCCCACCCTCCCTGTGAGCACAGTGTGCTCTGATTGGTCGGGACGTTGTGAATCGCGCTGAGCTCCGTGGAGGTGTTGTTTCCTTGTTTAGCATACATAGCGAAACACAGCCAAACTCATCCTGAGCACACACAAAGTCACAGCCGAAGTAAAAACAATAAGTGTGGCTTGATATTGAGTAAGAAAAAGGTTGATAAACGCTGTGAGAATGGGTCTGCAGAGAGAATGGGTCTGCAGAGAGAATGGGTCTGCAGAGAGAATGGGTCTGCAGAGAGAATGGGTCAGCAGAGAGAATGGGTCTGCAGAGAGAATGGGTCAGCAGAGAGAATGGGTCTGCAGAGAGAATGGGTCTGCAGAGAGAATGGGTCTGCAGAGAGAATTTCGCCGCGATCCCAACTGTCTGTTACCATGCAATTTGGACCAATCAGCGGGGGCTTAACGTAACGGCTCCGCGGACGTAACGTAACGGCTCCACGGATTGGTCCATTTGGTTCCGGGTACCGCATGACCGTATCGCGTCATAGCTCTGGGCGTGGCTACTGGGTATCCAGACGTCACGATGCCCAGGAAGAACATGAGAAATCTCCAACGAGGCGTTTTGGGGAGGTATTTTCTGTGTTAGAGTTTTACTCCCTACAGGGTGTACTTTGAGGGTTTGTGACTCTGCAGACCGTTTACATGCATAAAAACCTTCATAACACACAAGGGGACGGGTAATAACCGGAAAAGCATGACATGGGACCTTTAAGTATGATAGTCAAATATGGGCCAGTCTAGTCTGAACCTTGTTCCTATTGTTCCATGAACACACTTTAAATTATTTAGACCCCTCACAAGCCCACTTTATGAAAGTGCTTTATGGAATTACTTAAATTGCTGTAGTGCCCCTTTTTGTCAGGGCAATCTGTCCCCTTTCACATTATTGAAAAATATATAGAAATCCAATACTGTCATAAAGCAGTCAGGCTCATTGATCTGCAACAATGCACTCAGTGATGTAATACACTCACTGATAGTCCACCAACCAAAGAGCAAATCATTCAATTGATCGACCCTATCACGGCTAAAGAAAAGATCAGAAATATTCTAACGAAGACTTCTGCAGGACTGACTGGTATTTTATTCTTTATTTATTCGTTTTTATTTTTATTCTGACGTTTCATTTCTCTTGTTTTAATAACTTTTTACAGCAGATAGATGAAGCCATGTATGTGAAGTGTTGTAGAATGTCCTGCTGAGACTTGTATTGCTTCTTCTCTGTTTAGTTTCCATGTTTTGGTCCCTTTTCAGTTATTCATTTCCTCTGTCCTGAACACCGTGAATTTTCATTTTCTAATTATATTCCATTTTATTATTTTCCTGCTGCAGTGACACCGTCTCCCTGCGGGGATCAATAAAGTTTCATCTAATCTGAACCTGATGAAACTGTGTCAGTTCTTTATTTAGTGCCCATTTTAGATTGAGTTAGTGCTCCTGCTACTTTGATATGAACGCTGATGGACTTTCTTTTGTGTAAGAAATCACTATTTTGCAGGAACATTTTTATATCTGCTGCCCTTTACCCACAGTTATTATCATTACCTTTCACTTTAATTCACTCTGACTCACTTTGCATGCTGACTTTGTGCAGTGCAAAACATTTTTCCCCCTAAAATATGGTTAGATTTTTCCATTTCACTTTAACTGACTAAGTTAAATAATGAATATTAATAAATGAGGTTCCAGTGCTCTCAACCAGAGGCCGGCAGAGAGGCATACAAAACATTGTTTGGCACGTATCAAGAACAAGAAGTTTTATTCAGGTTACAAATAAAACGGTACGGTACGGTGTCCTTGGGTGTCATGAAAGGCGCCTAAAAATAAAATGTATTATTATTATTATTATTAAAATAAAAAAATACTTACCTGCAATAAGGATTAAAACATGAATTTCAGTTAGAGCAAAATGGCAAAATGACAAAAGATATCCAAATACCGGGAGGCAAAATGTGTCATGATCACATTTTGATAATATTGTCCGCATTTAGATTTTATTGTCCAGGCCTACCAATAGCATTCAAAAGACCTAAGAAAACATTTGCGATTGGAACAGTTACTGCCGAAAAAGAAAATCACACAATGATCATATTATTGTATAAGTTGAAATGAAAATGAACTGCATTGGATATATAATTAGTATTTTTGTTGCCTGGACCAAAAGTGTAATTGTTTGTGGTCAAAACGTCACATCTCATTCGGTTTCACAGTGTTAGAAGGTGCCGTGTATACCGAACCCCCCAGGAAGTGCGCCGGACATTTTCGTGGTGGCCAAACGGCGGTACTACAACATTCATATCAGTCCATGATGTCATTGGGCCCAAAAAAAAGTTTGCCCATTGACTTACATTTGGAAAGAGACATCTGTAAATCAGCGGATAATTGTTTTGAGCTGAATCAATTACCAAGTACAAACACTTTTGTAGCCCTTATTTATATATAAAAGTTGTAAAATGCGCCAAAAGCTTAACAGTCATTTTGACATTTAGGCTTCATGCACCACTGAACAACTGTTATACGAATAAAAGGGTTCCCGCCTCACGCTGTATCTAGATCTCTCTACACTTCCATGGTGTAAATGGATGATAGAAAGATAAAGAGTTCCTCCTGACCTACATCTCTCGGGCTGATCTGTACTGATAACGCCCTTTTAATCACCTGATATTATTCAAAAGGGTGTGAAAAGCAGGAATATGATCCCAATCAATAACATTAGTTTAGAAGAATTAAAGTACATTTCACACCGTTCTATCGAGAGTCTCGTGTTCTTTGATCTGGACCAACGAGTTCATTAATCTAATCTACAAATAAACCCTTCTCAGGATATATTTGGGATGTATTTCCATGTTAATGTGCATGTGTTCATACATTATAAACAGCAATAATAACACTGCAAACATAAAAGAGTATATTACCGCAGTGTTAACGAGCTCCTCGGCCCGAGAACCGAGAAGTACAAATCCATAATGAGGTGAAATATGATATCAAAAAAACATTAAAGCAGCATAAATTAACAAACGTATCTGCGTGTGTGTGTGTGTGTGTGTGTGTGTGTGTGTGTGTGTGTGTGTGTGTGTGTGTGTGTGTGTGTGTGTGTGTGTGTGTGTGTGTGTGTGTGTGTGTGATGTCCCAGAGTGATGGTGATGTTATGGAGAAACCGTTACGAGGGGGACTTCATTGCCGTCTTCCATATATTTTGTAATAGAATGTAACTAGTATCATTATTTTTTCATCACAGCGCTCCCACAACTGTCTTCCACATCCAGGAACATCACTTTCCTCTCAGCCCGATCCCTCGCCGCTCGCTGCTCCTCCGTCACACTGCGAGTCAATTAAAGAGAAGGAGATAAAAATGTAAGGAGGGGAGAAAGAGGAGGAAAGAAGGAGACAGAGCGGAGGACAAAGACGTCGACGTTGGATTTAAAGATTCTCTTGGCAGCCATGGCTTCAATGCCAACGTGTGTGTGTGTGTGTGTGTGTGTGTGTGTGTGTGTGTGTGTGTGTGTGTGTGTGTGTGTGTGTGTGTGTGTGTGTGTGTGTGTGTGTGTGTGTGTGTGTGTGTGTGTGTGTGTTCAGGGTCACTTGTTTTGCATAAGGAGTAAATGGTGAAATATCTACAAACACGCAGCAGCTGGATTATTAAACACCAAACATCATACGGCTGTTTGTTCCTTACGGTAGAAACGCTCAAACTATTTTGTGTCTGTGAACGTATTCTTGTGATCTCTGTTTTGATCAAATGTTTGCTAAGGCTAAAACCAAAAAGTAAATCTAAATAAAATCCTCTTCTTCACTTGAAACTCAGCGTCTGGCAACGAAAAAGTGAAATGATTGCATTGAAACGTTAAAATCCAAAGGCGGAGGTGTGGAACAGTGCAGACCTGGTACATGTTGAACAGTCTGTGGTTAACATAATGTTCACGTTTTATTCCACGTAGGTAAATATCCCTCTCATAAAAACGTTGTTTGCCATCAAGGGACAAAACAAACTGCTAAAAGTGAACAAGCCGACATGAGTCCACGTTCAGCTCAGAAATCGTGACACTTAGCCATTCGATGTAGTTTGTTCGTTAGCTTTTTACTTCAGCCGATTTTCCTTTATTGCTAACTTCCTGGTAGGCCTACGAAATACATCCTTGCACCGCTGTGACTTCAGTAAAAGAGATTCTGTGGTTCATCTTTCGTCAGCGCGGGTGAACTGCTGTCAAAGACCCTTTTGGTTCGTACGCTCTGTAATAAATTCAGAGCAGAGGTTGTTTCTGTGTGTCTCCGGACCTGTGCTGTTTGTGACTTCAGAAGCAGGTCTGCCGGTGTCACGTATTTCTCTCTCAGATGAGCCCGTCAGAGACGCCATCGGACCTATTTTTTAGCTCGCTGCTCGCCCTGATTGCCTCTGAAAGATCAATCAGAGCTTCGCCGCGCCGCTCTGCTTTCTGCGCGCCGACACGCATCACATAAATAAACTCAAATTACTGGACGCGCGCTCCGTTTTCTGACATGTCCCCGGGAAAAAAGATAGTCCGTTTTTTGATAATCGCTCCATTTGACCGAGCTCACACCATTTTCTGCGACACAAAAGCCTGTGATTGTGCTCCGCCGTCCATTTCCAAGACAAATACTCATGTTTTTCTTTATATTTCTGAGGTAATGGAGAGGCAACACAAAGCATTAGATCCAGCCCACAGTCGGTATACAAACATATTAAAGCTGCAGCCTTTTCTTTTAACCTCTTCCACATCCCCACTTTGTCCCAAACGGCTGAGATATTACACATATCAGAAAGCCATTTCAGACATTTAGATGCTGCAGACTGTTGGCTTTGTGCCATTAGTTCAGTCAGCAGCCCTGAAAGTAGAAAATAAAGCTCTCAAAGTGAAGAAGTCAACACCTGTACCCGTACTGTACAGACACTTAAAGTCCGTCATGCAACAATACGGGGAAATAAAACATCTGAACAGTAAAACTACTTTTCTGTTTGGATAAATCCTCTCTTTTTATGAGCTTTGCATATTTAGTTCTCTTCCTTTTAGAATATGTACCTTCTTGTTTCTGATTTTACTCGTTCAAATTAATGAGAAATGATTTGCGAGCAGCCAAAAAAGGTAAATTAAAAATAAATACGTATGAAATACATTCATGTATCTCGATTGAAATCGAAAAACAAAAAATGTAAAAGTGTCAGAGATCCATAGTGTGAATCTAACGGTAAAGATATTAGAGCTAGTTCAGGCGGTCAACTCGAGCACCAATCATACATTAACACGTGACGCACCTCGTCCCTCTTACAACCAACCAAACACATTCTCCTTAAGGGCCCATGTCATGCTTTTCTGGTTATTACCCGTCCCCTTGTGTTATGAAGCTTCTGCATGTGAACGGTCTGCAGAGTCACAAACCCTCAAAGTGCACCCTGTAGAGAGTAAAACTCTAACACAGAGAAGACCTGTCTCTGCTGCCCCAGAACGCCTCGTTGGACATTTCTCTTTTTCCATTGTTTGCTTCCTGGGTTCTGTGACGTGTGAACACCCACATCAACAACAAATGACCGGATTGGCCCAAATGGACCAATCCTTGGAGCCCCTCACACACCAGGATCCCTTGGCTAACTAACAGAGTGCCATTGACTTGCATAGAGCTCCCTGAACGCTGGTAATAGACGAGTTGGGATGGTGGAGAAATGCTCTCTGCAGACCCATTCTCACAGCGTTATAAACCTTTTTCTGACTCAATATCAAGCCACACTAAGTGTTTTTACTTCGGCTGTGAGTGTTTGTGTGTGTTCAGGATGAGTTTCGCTTGTTCTCGCTGTATCGCTGACCCGGAAACCTGTCCGCTCCTCGCAGCAACGAGCAGCAACGAGCCTCGCAACGTCCCGACCAATCAGAGCACACTGGGCTCACAGGGAGGGGGGGGGGCAGGAGCTCCAACAAGCCGTTTAGGACAGCTTCCAGCTCCACCCCAGCTTCCACCCCAGCTTCCACCCCAGCTTCCCCCCCAGCTTCCACCCCAGCTTCCACCCCAGCTTCCACCCCAGCTTCCACCCCAGCTTCCCCCCCAGCTTCCCCCCCAGCTTCCACCCCAGCTTCCCCCCCAGCTTCCACCCCAGCTTCCACCCCAGCTTCCCCCCCAGCTTCCAACCAGCTTCCCCCCCAGCTTCCACCCCAGCTTCCACCCCAGCTTCCACCCCAGCTTCCACCCCAGCTTCCCCCCCAGCTTCCAACCAGCTTCCCCCCCAGCTTCCACCCCAGCTTCCACCCCAGCTTCCACCCCAGCTTCCACCCCAGCTTCCACCCCAGCTTCCACCCCAGCTTCCCCCCCAGCTTCCACCCCAGCTTCCACCCCAGCTTCCACCCCAGCTTCCACCCCAGCTTCCACCCCAGCTTCCAACCAGCTTCCCCCCCAGCTTCCACCCCAGCTTCCACCCCAGCTTCCACCCCAGCTTCCCCCCCAGCTCCACCCCAGCTTCCACCCCAGCTTCACCCCCAGCTTCCACCCCAGCTTCACCCCCAGCTTCCCCCCCAGCTTCCACCCCAGCTTCCACCCCAGCTTCCACCCCAGCTTCCACCCCAGCTTCCACCCCAGCTTCCAACCAGCTTCCCCCCCAGCTTCCACCCCAGCTTCCCGCCCAGCTCCACCCCAGCTTCCACCCCAGCTTCCCGCCCAGCTCCGCCCCAGCTTCCACCCCAGCTTCCCGCCCAGCTCCGCCCCAGCTTCACCCCCAGCTTCCACCCCAGCTTCCAACCAGCTTCCC
>NW_022987618.1:185000-190000 GCF_902827165.1 Trematomus bernacchii | reverse complement strand
CCAGAGGGATTAACATCCTTTCAGACACAATGGTAAATAATACAAAGTCAAGAAGTGGAAAGATGTGTTTGTGCTTTCATAATACAGTACATTTAATAATAAGACATTTCATTTATCTGGCGCTTTTCAAGACACACAAAGACGCTTTACAAAAGTCTCATTTAACAAACACAGTCGTACAAGAAATAAAGACTTCTTCTTACATTCAGAGTTATGATTTGAAGAGGTGGGTTTTGAGGGTGGTTGATTGTCTGATACGATACGATGATACTTTAATGGTCAGATCAAGTCTAAAATGTGACTAGCATCACAATGTGTAACATCAACATGAACAAATATCAAGACACAATACAGTGTGATGTGGTCTCGGCGGCAGAGTTGTAATTGTAATCGTGGTTCAATACAAGGCTCATTCTAGAATTGGAGGACAATTTAATCATCACTTTTGTAAAATCAACCCTTTATTTTTTTCGTTTTCTGTTATGTATTTTTTTTAAACTGGTACTTTGTCCAGATCAGGCATCAATGGTACACTTTATATTAGATGTCTTATTTGTTGTTTTCCAGAAGCACTCATTAGTGGGCTACAACTCAATCAAATCAATTATAAAATCTCTTTATCCAATTATAATTTAAACACAGTCGTGTTCATTGTTGAGCTAATTGTTAGTTGTTGCAACCTTAACATGCTGAGGCTACGTGGTGGCAATAAAACAAAAATGCCATTTCATATTCCGTTAAAATACAGTAATGGGGCGAAGCCTGCGAGCTAGTTCAGGCAGTCAACTCGAGCACCAATGATACATTAACACGTGACGCACCTCGTCCCTCTTACAACCAACCAAACACATTCTCCTAAACATGCCGCTCTATTTAAGCTGCCAGGTCTGCCTGCCTCTGCCTCGCTCATGCTGCTGCTGCTGTGGTTCATGTTGCTGCTGCTGTGTTCACTTGCTACTGCTACGTTCATGTTGCTGCTGCTCGCCTGCCGCGAGCAGCAGCAACATGAACCACCACCACCACCACCCCAGCTTCCACCCCAGCTTCACCCCAGCTTCCACCCCAGCTTCCACCACAGCTTCCACCCAGCTTCCACCCCAGCTTCCACCCCAGCTTCCACCCCAGCTTCCACCCCAGCTTCCACCACAGCTCCACCCCAGCTTCCACCACCCCAGCTTCCACCCCAGCTTCACCCCAGCTTCCACCCCAGCTTCCACCCCAGCTTCCACCCCAGCTTCCACCCCAGCTTCCACCCCAGCTTCCACCCCAGCTTCCACCCCAGCTTCCACCCCAGCTTCCACCCCAGCTTCCACCCAGCTTCCACCCCAGCTTCCACCCCAGCTTCACCCCACAGCTTCCACCCCAGCTTCCACCCCAGCTTCCACCCAGCTTCCACCCAGCTTCCACCCCAGCTTCCACCCCAGCTTCCACCCCAGCTTCCACCCCAGCTTCCACCCCCAGCTTCCCCCCCAGCTTCCACCCCAGCTTCCACCCCAGCTTCCACCCCAGCTTCCACCCCAGCTTCCCCCCCAGCTTCCACCCCAGCTTCCCCCCCAGCTTCCCCCCCAGCTTCCACCCCAGCTTCCACCCCAGCTTCCACCCCAGCTTCCACCCCAGCTTCCACCCCAGCTTCACCCCAGCTTCCATCCCAGCTTCCACCCAGCTTCCACCCCACCACCACCCCAGCTTCCATCCCAGCTTCCACCCAGCTTCCACCCCACCACCACCCCAGCTTCCACCCCAGCTTCCACCCCAGCTTCCACCCCAGCTTCCACCCCAGCTTCCACCCAGCTTCCACCCCAGCTTCCACCCCAGCTTCCACCCCAGCTTCCACCCCAGCTTCCCCCCCAGCTTCCACCCCAGCTTCCACCCCAGCTTCCACCCCAGCTTCCACCCCAGCTTCCACCCCAGCTTCCACCCCAGCTTCCACCCCAGCTTCCACCCACAGCAACATGTGAGTTTTCTGATTGAAATACATTTAAAACATGTAAATGATGATAAATTATACATAAACATTTACTTTGACTAACAATAACAAATTGAACTGCAGAAAATGCAAACCATAGCAGAAAAAGTTAATTAAAAGTCGGTCTCAAAGACGGGACAGAAGAACAATGCGATCTAGTTATCTAGTGCTAATTGATGTTGTAAATAACATTTTAAAACCACTTTAAATACAACTTTACCTGTGAGATTCTTTGTAACGCATTGAAGCAGGAATACACTAAATTAGATTTTAAACTGGAAAGAGCTCAAGCCTTGAGCTTTAATACGTTTTGTATTTGTGTAAGTTATTTCTTTTAGCAGTTCACTGAAATGAAAAAGCCAGTGTTTCAGTGTTTTGATTGAAAACTTTCCCTCAGTTATTGGAAAATATAATTGCAGACAGTTAGTCATTGCAGGCTTAGTCTGCAACACGCTGTTCTTACTGTGTCAAAGGGACTGAATTCAGATTTTAATTTCAGAGCAGAGAAACTGAGCAGTTGTTGTTTTTCTGACAACATTTTTTTAACTTGGCGCGCAGCCGAAACTAAAGAGGAAGGAGCTGCTGTCAATAATCTGACTGATCGTACAGTGTGAGGAAGCTGCGAGCCGTTATTTGTCTGTCAGCCAAGACATTCAGAGTCAGATTCCGTTTTCTGCCAAGTACGTGCTCATACAAAGGATTCATCTGGAAGGCATGCTCACCATGGAATAATACACGAGCGAAAAACAACAGCTGGCACACCATTATGCATCTGTCTGCGTAAATGTAAGGTTTCCAAAATGCAGGGTATTTAGAAAATGGACATGTTCACCTTAGCTTGCATTTGTTTTTCTCCACTGGAGGACGTTTTGGAGAAAGTTTCATGAAAGGAAAACAACAGACGACCTTCAAGAAACAAGAACGGATAAATACATATCTTATGCATAAACATGAGTATTTTGGAGACGCACTGATTATATACAGGGTGCTTAAAGTTTTTTGCAACAACTTTCTGTCCCTCATTGTGTTTCCAGTTACTGTTGTCTTTTCAGTCACTCATTGAAAACCTTGTATTTTAGAATAATAAGATTACAAAAATATGCTTTTAGGACTTAATCCTGACCAAAAAATACTTTGTACAGAGTTTTTCTCTGAATGCTTCTCCTTCCTATGTTCTGGTTTGACTTTTTTGCATGTGGTTTTGGTGCTACGAGCTCCCGGCTAAATGAGCTAACTGCTAACGGAGCTAACGGAGCTTACTGCTGACAAAGCTAACAGCTAACGGCACCTATTCAGGTTAATGTTTTTATTTGTGTAGGTAGATTTTGAATTTGAAAGACAACGTACCCATTGTGACTCATGTTTCAAAACAACACCAACAAAAGGCACATCTTTAAAAAAGTACCCCATGCTCCATCACAATTAAAAACTATCTGAAGGTAGCTACAGTTAGCAGCTTAGCATTACTTTAGCTAAATATGATCCAGAACTCTTTTTCATGTGACTGTACGCTCCCAAACATCACGACTACAGTGTTACCCAATCGCTGCCTGATTGTCCCCATACAGACAGATAAGTTCAAGTTTTAGCCTAGCTTAGCATACAAACTGAAACCAGGGGGGAAATGCTAGCCTAGCATCATCAAAATGTAAAAAATCATATGCTAAATCAAAATGCTAAATAAGAAAGCAAAGCCTTCCGGACAACCCTGTGCTCAACAGCAGGTCTAAACCACAGTTGATTCAGAGTGTGTGTGTGTGTGTGTGTGTGTGTGTGTGTGTGTGTGTGTGTGTGTGTGTGTGTGTGTGTGTGTGTGTGTGTGTGTGTGTGTGTGTGTGTGTGTGTGGTAAGGCAGGGGTTGGACCGCCCAGGGCAGCGCCTGCAGGGTTGAAGTGGAAGTAAGACAGAAACAGTCTCTACTGATGATACACAAACACAATGTACACACCATCACACACACTCACCCTATGATTTAATACTTCTATAGGACACACACACACACACACACACACACACTTTCAAACCCCCTCCAGTCTAGAGCTCCACTTCACCGCTCCGTGTTTCTAGTGTCCAAACTAATGCTGATAAATGGGAACATGTTGTTGCTTTCCAAAAAACCTCCCCTTCCTACTTTTCAGACAAACTGGAGGATCTAACGTTTTTAGTTTAGAAAAAGTCTGCCCTTCACAATGATTTACCAAAATATCAGAAGATGTATGACATGTTTTTTTCTTTCTCTTCTTTCAACTGGAATAAAACAAAACAAAAGAAGTGATTGTTTGCAATGCACACCAGCAAAGGCCATGCTAAGAAGGGAGGAAGTGTGTGGGCTTCAGCCATATTTGAACATTAAATCACTTACGCTGGCCCAACACCAGATGATTAATGGAGAGATTGTGTGTGTCCCTACTCAATAATTGGAGAGGTGTTAGAAATAGTGTTGCAGTGAAGACATATGTTCGTCGGCCGACCCAGACGTTAGCGTCGCAAAGGCTCCCGCAACAACAAAACATGGGATTTGTCCATTCGATTTGGGTTTAATTCAGAAATTAGATCGGTCACAAACACAAGTTTTTGATACTTACAAGTTTTTGTTCAGCAGGATAATCTCCACATATTTACACCATGTTATTATTTACGAAAAGTAATTTCTGTAAAAAGCTAACGTTAGGCTATAAAGGAACTACAGAAGCTCCGGACGTTCATGAATTAATTCACTCACAGTCAAATGTCTTTTATCATATTAGATGAATTCACATTCAGGGAAATCTCAATTGTGTGTTTTATGTCATGGTAAATATTTCCCTTTCTGTTGTGACGTAGTGTTTCTAATTGCTTAATGTATTTTATCATAAGATCCATTTACTAACTGTTGTGGAGCTTTCTATCACATCACATGATCAGTCTTTGTAAGCAAAATAGATATTCAAATGTCCATTGATTTCTGAGGATTGTTAACGACTTGTCTCCCCTGCTGTTTTAAAAGCTAATTCCTGACCTTCAAAACAGCGGCAATATTTACTCCAGCTTCAAT
>NW_022987618.1:155000-180000 GCF_902827165.1 Trematomus bernacchii | reverse complement strand
ATATCAGTATGTAGTGTTTCTACTTTAAAGAGTTCTCTCCTGCTGATGTTCAGTTGTATATCAGTATGTAGTGTCTCTACTTTAAAGAGTCCTCTCCTGCTGATGTGCAGGTGTATATCAGTATGTAGTGTCTCTACTTTAAAGAGTCCTCTCCTGCTGATGTTCAGGTGTATATCAGTATGTAGTGTCTCTACTTTAAAGAGTCCTCTCCTGCTGATGTTCAGGTGTATATCAGTATGTAGTGTCTCTACTTTAAAGAGTCCTCTCCTGCTGATGTTCAGGTGTATATCAGTATGTAGTGTCTCTACTTTAAAGAGTCCTCTCCTGCTGATGTTCAGGTGTATATCAGTATGTAGTGTCTCTACTTTAAAGAGTCCTCTCCTGCTGATGTTCAGGTGTATATCAGTATGTAGTGTCTCTACTTTAAAGAGTCCTCTCCTGCTGATGTTCAGGTGTATATCAGTATGTAGTGTCTCTACTTTAAAGAGTCCTCTCCTGCTGATGTTCAGGTGTATATCAGTATGTAGTGTCTCTACTTTAAAGAGTCCTCTCCTGCTGATGTTCAGGTGTATATCAGTATGTAGTGTCTCTACTTTAAAGAGTCCTCTCCTGCTGATGTTCAGGTGTATATCAGTATGTAGTGTCTCTACATGTCTCCATGCTTTAATGTTCAAAAAGCTCTTTATTTTTCTCATACTGCCTGTGCTGCAGCACCTCTTTTCACCCTCTGTCTGAAACCAGTGCCCAGTCTGCTCTGATTGGTTAGCTGGCCGGCTCTGTTGTGATTGGTCAAGCACTTAGAGATGTCCCCCACCTTAGCCTATCATTATTGCCAAATAATAAAGTAAATATAATTTTAAAAGCTTTCTTTCCTTCATCAAATTAAAAGACCTGAACATCAGGATGTGTTTGTATCTGAAATGTCAGACAGGACGCTTTTAGATGAACATTCATATTAAACGTGTTCCCTCCCTGTGCATTATGTGTGTGTGTGTGTGTGTGTGTGTGTGTGTGTGTGTGTGTGTGTGTGTGTGTGTGTGTGTGTGTGTGTGTGTGTGTGTGCGTGTGTGTGTGTGTGTTCCTAACACTTTGGATTAATATGTTTAGCTTCTATCTGGAGCTCATGCAGAGGCTGAAGAGCAAACTGTGATCCAGATCCCACCGTTTCAAACACTATTTTTATCTCTGACTAATTAGCGAGACTTTAATTTCTGCTTCGTCCTCCAGACGGACCACAGGGGGTTTGACACTCCTGACACCATCATGTAGCTGGTGACAACTAACGTCAGATAAGGAAAAAAAGTTTATAAAACTTGTTTAACTTCAACTTACTTGAATACTATGATTTATTTTCATGTTTTTCTACACGCTTCTTTGTATTGCTTTTTTATGACTTTTTAGTCCATACTTTACTGCCTTCTTTACGCCATACTATTATAAGAATGTACAACATGCTGTTCAATTACTTTTTTTGGTCAATGGCATGATTGGCACTTCCATTTGTTTGTCTTGGTTTTACCAAGACAAACAAATGGAAGTGAGAAACAACAAAATACAAAAATATTTTATTTGAAACCAACACAAAAAACGTCCACATTTTACAGAAGATACAAAATAAATGTAAACAATGTTACTTCTCGTGCAGTATTTATGTGTGAGTTTTATTCCTACACATTGGATTAATTCATCTGGACTTGTCTCTAACTGAAGCACATGCAGACAGCAACTCAGTGGTGTCCTTATTTTAAATATCCCCCTTTCAAACGTGTCCTCATTCCTAAAAATGTCCACCATTTCCAAAAAAAACCTGCCTCACTTTCTAAATATGAACCCACTCCTCGGTACTCGACTCATATTGGTCATCACAAAGATAGGTGTAGAAAACACACACACACACACACACACACACACACACACACACACACACACACACACACACACACACACACACACACACACACACACACACACACACATTGGGTGTGATGCACCCGGCGGCAGGTATTTTATTTTCAGAGAGATGATGTGAAGGCTTCAGCAGAATTCCTCACAGACAATTCATCCAGTTGGAAAGACGCGAGAAATTAGTTTTCTGCTCTCAGCTGAAATGAAAACAATATGAGCTGCGCTGTTTGCTGTGTGTGTGTGTGTGTGTGTGTGTGTGTGTGTGTGTGTGTGTGTGTGTGTGTGTGTGTGTGTGTGTGTGTATGTGTGTGTTTCCCCTTCACTCAGGCCTCCAGACCGTTGCTAAGGAGAACAGACTGTTGCTAAGGAGGGTCAAGGGGACTATGTGCAGTCATATCAATCTGCAGAAAGAAGTCCGGTCAATTTAACTTCAGCTGTGGACAAACACACACACACACACACACACACACACACACACACACACACACACACACACACACATTAGTTTGCATCCATCAGAAAACACCACGGGATACTTCTTGATGGCTAAATTGTCATTAATGATCACCATGTCTTTGTTCTCTGCTATGCTGCACATTATCCCTTCATTCTTTTAGCTTTTTATAGTTTTTTTTATTTTGTTGTTTTTATGGGTTTGTTGTCTTTGAGCCACACAACACAACATTTGAACATGTTATAGACACGTTTTTCAATGACTCTTAGTGCAGTGAAAAGTGAAAAGTGAAATGTTGTGGAGTTCAGGTAAACATGTAAACTCTAGTAATTGTTGTTTTGAGGGAAATGGTGTCCATGCTCTCCAGTGAGTCTCTAGTGAGTCTCTAGTGAGTCTCTAGTGAGTCTCCAGTGAGTCTCTAGTGAGTCTCCAGTGAGTCTCTAGTGAGTCTCTAGTGAGTCTCTAGTGAGTCTCTAGTGAGTCTCCAGTGAGTCTCTAGTGAGTCTCTAGTGAGTCTCTAGTGAGTCTCTAGTGAGTCTCCAGTGAGTCTCTAGTGAGTCTCTAGTGAGTCTCTAGTGAGTCTCTAGTGAGTCTCTAGTGAGTCTCTAGTGAGTCTCTAGTGAGTCTCTAGTGAGTCTCTAGTGAGTCTCCAGTGAGTCTTCAGTGAGTCTCTAGTGAGTCTCCAGTGAGTCTCCAGTGAGTCTCCAGTGAGTCTCCAGTGAGTCTCCAGTGAGTCTCTAGTGAGTCTCCAGTGAGTCTCCAGTGAGTCTCCAGTGAGTCTCTAGTGAGTCTCTAGTGAGTCTCCAGTGAGTCTCCAGTGAGTCTCCAGTGAGTCTCCAGTGAGTCTTCAGTGAGTCTCTAGTGAGTCTCCAGTGAGTCTCCAGTGAGTCTCCAGTGAGTCTCCAGTGAGTCTCCAGTGAGTCTCTAGTGAGTCTCTAGTGAGTCTCCAGTGAGTCTCCAGTGAGTCTCCAGTGAGTCTCCAGTGAGTCTCCAGTGAGTCTCCAGTGAGTCTCCAGTGAGTCTCCAGTGAGTCTCTAGTGAGTCTCCAGTGAGTCTCTAGTGAGTCTCCAGTGAGTCTCCAGTGAGTCTCCAGTGAGTCTCCAGTGAGTCTCCAGTGAGTCTCTAGTGAGTCTCCAGTGAGTCTCTAGTGAGTCTCCAGTGAGTCTCCAGTGAGTCTCCAGTGAGTCTCCAGTGAGTCTCCAGTGAGTCTCTAGTGAGTCTCCAGTGAGTCTCCAGTGAGTCTCCAGTGAGTCTCCAGTGAGTCTCCAGTGAGTCTCTAGTGAGTCTCTAGTGAGTCTCCAGTGAGTCTCCAGTGAGTCTCCAGTGAGTCTCCAGTGAGTCTCCAGTGAGTCTCCAGTGAGTCTCTAGTGAGTCTCTAGTGAGTCTCCAGTGAGTCTCCAGTGAGTCTCCAGTGAGTCTCTAGTGAGTCTCCAGTGAGTCTCCAGTGAGTCTCCAGTGAGTCTCTAGTGAGTCTCCAGTGAGTCTCCAGTGAGTCTCCAGTGAGTCTCTAGTGAGTCTCTAGTGAGTCTCCAGTGAGTCTCCAGTGAGTCTCCAGTGAGTCTCTAGTGAGTCTCCAGTGAGTCTCCAGTGAGTCTCCAGTGAGTCTCCAGTGAGTCTCCAGTGAGTCTCTAGTGAGTCTCTAGTGAGTCTCCAGTGAGTCTCCAGTGAGTCTCCAGTGAGTCTCCAGTGAGTCTCCAGTGAGTCTCCAGTGAGTCTCCAGTGAGTCTCTAGTGAGTCTCTAGTGAGTCTCCAGTGAGTCTCCAGTGAGTCTCTAGTGAGTCTCTAGTGAGTCTCTAGTGAGTCTCCAGTGAGTCTCCAGTGAGTCTCCAGTGAGTCTCCAGTGAGTCTCCAGTGAGTCTCTAGTGAGTCTCCAGTGAGTCTCTAGTGAGTCTCCAGTGAGTCTCCAGTGAGTCTCCAGTGAGTCTCCAGTGAGTCTCCAGTGAGTCTCCAGTGAGTCTCCAGTGAGTCTCCAGTGAGTCTCCAGTGAGTCTCTAGTGAGTCTCCAGTGAGTCTCCAGTGAGTCTCCAGTGAGTCTCCAGTGAGTCTCCAGTGAGTCTCCAGTGAGTCTCCAGTGAGTCTCCAGTGAGTCTCCAGTGAGTCTCCAGTGAGTCTCCAGTGAGTCTCTAGTGAGTCTCTAGTGAGTCTCCAGTGAGTCTCCAGTGAGTCTCTAGTGAGTCTCCAGTGAGTCTCTAGTGAGTCTCCAGTGAGTCTCCAGTGAGTCTCCAGTGAGTCTCCAGTGAGTCTCCAGTGAGTCTCTAGTGAGTCTCCAGTGAGTCTCTAGTGAGTCTCCAGTGAGTCTCCAGTGAGTCTCCAGTGAGTCTCCAGTGAGTCTCCAGTGAGTCTCCAGTGAGTCTCCAGTGAGTCTCCAGTGAGTCTCCAGTGAGTCTCCAGTGAGTCTCCAGTGAGTCTCTAGTGAGTCTCCAGTGAGTCTCCAGTGAGTCTCCAGTGAGTCTCCAGTGAGTCCCTCCTCCCTGTTTCTCAGGATGTCTGAACATTAGAGACATGATCAGGTTGTCCTGAGCGTCAGGAACAGGAAGTTGTCGCAGCAGCAGCTCATCATCGTGCTTTGCAAAAAAAAGAATAAAACAAATTCTTTAATAAGGTCTGCTGGCGGCGGAGAGGCAATAACAGAGAACACATTCAGACAGACTGCCAACACGACGAGCAAAGTGACTGCAGTTTGAGGGGAGTCATATTACTGACATTTGGATAATAGCCACCGCGCTCCTTACAGCCAATCACAGGACAGACAGTGTGTGTTAGTGAGGGGGGGGGGGGGGGGGGGCATTTAGGCAGGTGAGAGGAAAACTGATCTCTGACAGGAAGTGACTTACCTCCATTTAGAGGAATCACCAAGAGCATTATTCAAGATTGAATTAAAGTAAAATTAGCAATAATTTATTGTAAAATAAAAAGTAAAAGTCCAACAGATAAATATAATAATAATAATAATAGTTATAATAATGTTAAGATAAGATAGTACTTTATTGATCCCAATTTGGGAAATGTTTGTGTCAAATATACATGTTGAATTTACAAATTAACAATAACAAGATATAAAGCAAGGTATTATATTTACATAAGTATGAGGGATAAAATATTAAATATTAATATATATATATGTAAATTGTGTTAATAATGATAATAATAATGAAGATTAAAACATCATAATTGTACAAATTCTTCTAAGAAAAAGTCCTGCATTCAAAATATTACATAAATAAAAAAAGGAAAAAAAAAAGGAAATAAATTAATAATACAAATGTTGTATATATAAAATTATCAGAATCAGAAACAGGTTTATTGCCAGGTAGGTTCACACATACGAGGAATTTGACTTGATGTCATGGTGCATACATCAAATATAAAACAAGAAATCTTTAAGGACACCGTAATAAAATATAGTTAAATAGCATTAAAATAAAGCAGTAATTTACATGGAAATAGAATGCTATGAATGAATTATAGGATATGAAACAAGAAGGGCCGGGCCTTGTTTAAGAGGCCGGTAGCCGGTAGTGATTAATAATATCAAATGAAGTTAATGTCAGGGACTATTTTATGCAAGGGATGAATCCACATTTGGTGCAGTGAGTGTTTGTGGCAGCAGAATGGTGTATTTATGAGTCATAATAAACAACGTGTTTTCGTGCTGACAGTGAGGCTCAGTTATGGGTTTCTAATAGTTTTTGGGCAGCGAGGAGCTCCATGGCACCGAGAGAGATGATACATGATGAGGCTTGGATAGCAACACAATAGTTGTTAGTAGACAGAACATTCATTGTTGTCTGCAAATAAGCTCTGTTTTGGACATTGCAAATCCTAGAAAAACAAATGACTAACAAGCAAACAAATGAAACAAGTAACCCAGCATGATAACGCTCCAGGGAATTTAAATGAAATCAGACCCAGCTCCAGCCGCCGGAGAAGACACTTTGCAAACATTTCACAGCGGAGCGGGAAATCCACCGAAGAGAGGAAAGTGAGAAATTGTGAGGAAATGCGGAGGAGTATAACCAGTTACTTTAAAAAGGTATTCTGTTCATATTACTTGTCACCTGTAAAGAAATGTAATCAGTAACCTAATCTAACAAATATAAATATAAAAGTAATGTAACCTGACTACCAGAGATGGGGTCGTTACTAAAAAAAAGTAATATATTACATATTACATATTACTTTTAAAAAAAGTAATATATTACACTACTTCGTTACATAAAGTAACTCGTTACTTTACTCGTTACTTTACTCGTTACTTTACTCTCAGGGCCGGCCCGCCCCTCCCTACAGGCAGATCACGCAGACTGCTAAAGTTTCAAATGTTCTCTTTAGTTCAGTTTCCATTGTCACATAAGACTGATCCAGATAGCTCTGACTATGGCTGTCCTCTGTCTCCTGCTATCTGTATTTTGCGCAGTATATCTCTGAACGATGCGATGGTGATTCCACTGTGCAAATGGGCAACATTACCTCTACTATGAAGGATGCTACAAGCCTGTCCATCTCTGCTTTGGTTACCGGTCCTCCAAATTCTAATTTGTGCTGCTTCGGAGTCGGCGGCGCACTCACAACATCCTCACTCTGGGTTCGGGGGTCCTTAGCTATTAGCTTCACCTTAGCATGTGTTCTTTGCAGGTGTTTGTTGAGGTTTGACGTGGTGTTTGCAGCAGTGGATAACAGCTTCTGGCCGGGACACAGTTTGCACCTCACCGTCACATTCCTGTCTATTCTTCGGACCAACTCAAAATAATGGGCATACCTCCACCCCTCGAAAGTTATCGCTGAC
This sequence comes from Trematomus bernacchii, assembly GCF_902827165.1. Lineage (NCBI taxonomy): Eukaryota > Metazoa > Chordata > Actinopteri > Perciformes > Nototheniidae > Trematomus > Trematomus bernacchii. The sequence continues at coordinate 172,855 of NW_022987618.1, read as the reverse complement.
TCTGCCATGTTTATGCAGCACTGCACGTGGAGATGTGGACGCGCAAGTCGCGCAGATTACGTACATATAAACCTGCGGCGGAAACCCCTCTTGTCTGTCAGTGTGATTATGACTGATTTTATAAAAGTAACGAAGTAACGCGTGTCGGGGCAATGTTAGTAACTGTAGTGTGATTACTGAATTATAAAAGTAACGCGTTACACTACTCCGTTACCGACAACAGTAATATTATTACAGTAACGCGTTACACCCAACTCTGCTGACTACTTTCTGTTACTTTGGGATTACCTCAATTTCAAATGTAATGCAAATAATTTTTCTTTTAAAGGCGTCTTATCTGTCTTCTTCTGCTGTTCCCTTTAGTGTTTACTTCCTGTCTGTCTTCTTCTGCTGTTCCCTTTAGTGTTTACTTCATGTCTTCCTAAATTCCCTTATTCACCCTCCTTATTCTTATTCCTCTCTCTATGCTAATCCTCTCCTCTTACGGCCCGTCCACACGGCGGCGTGCGTTGAAGCTTCAACGCTTCTGCCCATTCACTTTGAATGGGGTGACGTCACACTTTGCCAAACTGCATTGTGGGAGCGTCACTTCGCTTTGGTCGCTTTGCTCGCTTCAAAAGTTGAGCAATGTTCAACTTTTGAAGCTTCGACGGAAGCGTCAGCCAATCGAATCATATGCCAGTACAAGCTCTAGCCAATCAAACCGCGTGCTTGTGTGTCCGGGGCGGGAGATCCATGTGATTGGTTGTTGGTCGAGTTTCAGACACGCCCGCCGTGTGGACGCTGCGTTACTCCTGCATTCATTTTTCGACATACTCGCCTCCTTCCTTTCCTCCTCTCTGTCTCTCGCCACACTACATAGTTTAAATAAGAATATGAGGTTTAACTTAATATTATTGCTTTCATCTAACCTAGCAGTGATGTGAAATGTGTTGACATAATACCTTTATTGAAAGCCAACCTTCAGTTGTTCCAGTGTGACCTCCTCCTGTCAGGTGACCAGTGTGACCTCCTCCTGTCAGGTGACCCGTTGTTTCTGGACGGTGTTCACGGTTCAACCCTGCAGAGGAAACTTTAGGAGGCGCAGACCTGACAAGACAAGTTCTGGGGAGGCGCTAGGTAAGGTGAGGGGAGCAAAAGAGGCAAAGAGAAACAAAACTCTGACAGCCAGAGGAGAGGAGAGGAGAATGAAGAAGGCGAAGGGAGACGACATGTAGGAGGTGTTTAATGTAAAAATATGGAATAAGAGGAGGTGAAAATTAACAGAAAGCTGAAAAAGAGAAGCAGCAAATTGGATTTAAAAAGTAGGCGAATGGAGATGAAGAGAAAGGGAGTAAATAAGTGATATAAGAGGAGGGTGAGGAGAAACAGCTGCTATTCTCTCAATGCTGAAGACTCCTAGCTCTCCACCTGTCTCCTCCTCTCCTCCTCCTCCTCCTCCTCTCTTCTTCCTCTGCTGGTTTCCTCTCAATGCTACCTTCAACTCAGGTGTGACGTCTCTCCAGTTCCAACCTGTCTTTGAACATTAAAGCATCCACGCATGTCAGAAAATACAAATATGAAACGTGAACATGAGCAGAATATGTCCAGGAGTAAAAGGTGAGGAAACATGGGAGGAAGGAGGACACGAAGGGGGAGGAGGGAGGACGAGGAGAAGAACTAGGAATGATAAAAAAGGAAAGGTCTGAAGTAGTTGAGGAATAGGGGAGGTGGAGGAGGAGGAGGGTTTAACCCAGGATGCTGGGGGAGATCATCCGTCAGAATCTCCCTCTCCTCCCGTCGGGTGATTGATACGAGAGCTGCCTTTAGAGGCCCTGAGGGGAGGCATCGTCTCCCCCTTTCACCTCCTCCCCTCACAGCCTCCCTCCATCCGTCCGTCCATCCATCCATCCATCGCTCCTTCTCCCTCCGTCCACCCACGCCTCTGTTTTCTCCTCTCAGCGGGCTCCTCACCCCGGGGCGACAGTGATGGAGAGGGTGAACATCAGAGGAGGATGGGAAGGAGGAAGAGGAGGAGGGAGGAGGGATGAGGAGGGAGGAGTAAAGTAAGTAAGTAAGTAACAGACACAGACATCACAAAGTGCTCCTCCTGGTATCTACTTCATCAATCATCACTGAGAATAACCCTTTTAGCCCCGCCTCCTACAGAGTGACAGCAACAGGTGTGGCTTTGGAAAAGTACGATTTTTACTATATTTAATTTCCATAAATGACATTAATCAACATAGACCTTTGGTTTCACACAGGACACACACACTGGGTGGAAAGTCTGAGTGTCTCCTACATAATAATATAATAAATACAATATTTACACAATGAGATGCTTGATTATTTGGATATAATGACGTTACTGTAAAGCAACCAGGAAAAGACAGCACATTGCTAAATAACAATAATCAAATCTAACATAGTTTCATATCAGGAGATTGGTCATGGACATTTCCCAAACAATCAGTTTATCACCATAAAACATAAGCTTATACATTTGACAGCAGTTACCATCTGAAATAATGAAAATAACAGATTTTTTTACCATCAGATCAAATAAGATGCATTTCCCCGGCTTCACCACCTGAGTTTCTGAAACACAAACCGCCTCTGGCACTCTTTGTGTTGTTCGTCAATATTTCAAAGACAGGAGTACATTTCACTGAACGTCCATTTATTCATACACTATTTAAAGAGCAGCACAGGAGGACATGACCGTGCACAATGTCAACTAAACCATGAAACAAATACAATGGAAAGCCTTGTGCTCTAAACACACTACAAAGTAATGAGGTAATCAGATTACATTTGTCTTTGAATTGCAGTGGTTCAAAGTAATTAAGTACATTTACATAAGTACAATTTTGAAGTACTTGTACTTTACTTGAGTATTTCAACTTTATGCTACTGTGTACTTCTACTCCACTACAGTTCAGAGGTACATGGTGTACTTCTACTCCACTACAGTTCAGAGGTACATGGTGTACTTTTCCTCCACTACATGTATTTAATCCCTTTAGTTACTTCACAGATCTGGATGAATGATGTGAAATATAACCAAGTGTTAAATCAGACTTTAGTTCCACCTGGAGTAAATTCACAAGCTACCCTGCAGTATACAAAGTCATTCAAACTAGCTGCACCTTTACCAGCTTTGAGAACACTTTCATGATCAATCATTATAAAACATATCATATATATTATTCTGAAATGGACCAATCTGCACAATGACTACTTTTACTGTCGCTACTTTCACTATATTTTGATGATCATACTTTTCTACTTTCACTTGAGGAACATTTTGAATGCAGGACTTTTACTGTAACAGAGTATTCCTACACTCTGGTACTTCTACTTTTAAAGTACACGATCTGAGTACTTCTTCCACCTCTGATCAAACGTCCCTTTCACGTGCGCTACACTCACAAGTTCATGGAGGAAGAGACGGACTAGAAATGTCAGAGTCACATAGCAGAGATTAAGGCGTGTCGCAGCAAACATCGTGGAGGAAATGTGCACCGTATCGACGGTGGAATCGCCATCTTTCCACAACATATTTAGAAAGACACAGGTGACAGAAATAACAAATCAGACAGGAACCCTTTTGAAACGACCTGAATCACTGTGTTGATGGAAACTGAGAAAAATAAAACATGGCTGATGTTCAAACAGAGAGCAGAAAAAAGAGGTCTGTGTTCAAGATTGTCTTTATTAGCCTCTTAAGCCCTGAGCCTGTTTTTCAGGTCTCAGGCTCGAAAATGACATTCCCAGAACATTATCCCGCTTATTACATGGCCACATTCTCAACAAAGTAACGATATGACTCCCAATATTAATTGAAATGCTTTTATTGTTTTAGAAAATGTTTTTAATGATTAAAAACATAGTTGTAACTGATTTAAAATGACATTCATCCGCTACGAAAAATAGTCCGTTGTTGATGTTTGAACTAGGCTGTTGCAACGGCAGGAACTGCTTCGATAGCAACTAACTCTGTGCATGTTAGCATTTGAGCCTTAGCTGTAATTAACATTAACCTGAACGTTTCCATTAATAGTACAATGTGACATGGTGAATGGGAAATCTTTAGGGATATTGAGATCAACGTTTCTGTCCTCGATCCTCTCGCCTTGCGGGGGTTTCTCAGATGACACATCTGAAAGCACAATTCCCAACATGTAAAAAAACGGGAAACAATATTGCCACAGTTGTATCGCTACCGCTAATGTGTGTGTAAGGACAGACAACATGGAAAGGCACTGACCCGATGTGGTGCTATTTCCTGGGTTGGAGGACAGGATGTTGCTCCATTTCTCCCTTTCGGTTATTGTTGGAGCCCAGTAACTCTTCAGGCTGCTCTCGCACCTGTGCCCAGTCACAGACATGATCTCTTTTGATCCAAGACCAGCCTGAAAGAGCAGTTGTACAGCCGTGCTTCTCAAGCTATGGTTTGTGTAGCGCTTTGAAAGCTGGGCTGCCTGGCTTATTGTGGGTAGCATTTGCCCAAGGAAATGATGTCCCATGGGCTCACGTGAATACCACACTGATTCACCGTTGAGAAGCTGTTGGTCCTTTTTTAGTGGGTGAAGGTAGAAGGCTTTGGCGTCAGATGGGCACAGGGAAACATACTTTTTGAAGCTGGCAACGGGGCAATTTTGGTTTTCAGGCTCGGCGAAAATAAAACCTCTGTCATTCTCTTTCTTCGTGTCTTTTGGATCTTTATGATTTTTGGTATCGGCGTTGTGGGCAAGAGATATATATTCGCATCCGTGATCATCACGTTTCAAAATAAAAGAGCTTTGATTCAAATGTCGATTTCCCTCTCTGCCTCGTCTGGCAAGATGCAGTTGGACATCCATCCACATTTTCCGGACCAGTCCGCCGGCTGTGTTCACAGACAGCGCCTGTGAAGCCCTGAGCAGCCGCAAATCCGCAGCTGAGATAGGCGGGTGGTGCTGGCTGACGTCTTTCCCGTTTTTGCGGAGCTTTTTTACAACAGATGTGAAAACATCGTTGCTTGCTTTAAACGTAGCGCAGTTCATGATGTCAAACCTTGGAAAGTTTCTTGATATCCCTGCCCTAATGCCCAAGTAACTGGCAACTGAATAGGTTTTGCCGTTTGAGGTCTGGACCGTTGCATAAAAGGACCGCAGCTGCGTGTTCAGGGTTTCTGCTCCATAGCTGTCAAACTCTGTTGGTTCTTTTTTTTCAATCAACCAGTCTTTAAATAGTTTCATAGCCCATAATGTGTTCCGTTTTGTATTCAATTCATGCCTGTCCTCTTCAATTTGGTCGATTTCTCTGTCATTCAAATCTCGGTGTCTTTTCGCCTCTCTTACTTCTCCGCTGTTTTCTTGTCACTCTTGTCTTTTTCTTTTCTTCACTGGGGACTCATCAGCCACTAACCATTCCTCCAAATTACTGTGCTCTCCAAATATATTAAAATTAATGTTAAAATCCTCCATGTTGCTATCACACGACAGCGGAAAACTAAAGACAAGCAGACAGTTTGCTTGCTTTTCAAACTGTTACATTTGAAAAACAGTTAAATGACCGAACTTCTTTCTGAGCGTCTCTTGTCTTGTCAGTTCGAAAAGCAAACTGCATGCAGTTTGCTTTTCGGCCAAACTGTATACAGTTCAATCGACCGGACTTCTTTCTGCAGATTTGAGCGTCCTTAACAACGGTCATAATTCCTTGACAGCGGTCTGTCTGTTCTGGATTAACAACGTGTCACGTGTTCTAAATTGACCAATCAGAATCGAGTATTCAACTAAGCCATGTAATAATTAAGCAATAGCTCACGACAGGCCGTGGTATATGCTCATTATATCACAGCTAAGGGGCGTGGTTCGGCCCGACGCGGAGGTAACCTTTTATAAAACGGTTACCAAGTGTGGCAATATGAAAGAAAAATACACACTCTAATTTAAATAGTTTTTATTCGTAAATAATGATGTTCAAAATAAAATAGTCCCTCTGTTGCCTTCTGCACGAAACATAGTGCGAGGTGGTTGCTATGCAACAACACTAACAGCTAGCGAACATATTAGACAGCGAGCGTTGATCCATTATTTGGCTATTTATTTACATTAATGTGTATGTTGCCGTTTATTGTGCAGCCACTGAAAACCTGTCCAGCATCAGTAGCATGGCTTACGTGGTTACTTGTATAGGCTGAGGTTGTTCTAGGCTGTTGCTTGGCGTGGCGAGAATATTGCTCCACTTTCTCCGGTCCCTGAGATTGGGCTTCCAGTAGCTCTGGAGAGAGCTTTCTCACCTGTGGCCACTAACGGTCATCATTTCTCTGCTTTCTTGTTCCAGTTTGAAAAGCAAACTGCAGGCAGTTTGCTTTTCAGCCCAACTGTATACTGTTTATCTCAGACGCGGAGGGATACTGAGTTGTTGTGAAAAGTAACTTACAATTCTACCCGTGGTATACGCTCAGTATACCACGGCTAAGAACCAATCAGATTGCTTGATTTGACTTGTCCGTTTTATAAACCTAAATAATCAGTGGAGTCTCAGCTTTAATCGGCTATATTGTATGTGCAGCTACGATAAGTAATAAGGGTATCTTTATCTTGAATTGTGTGCCGCAGTGCGTTAGAATTTTTTCGCTCAGGAGTCATTTAGACGCTTCTTATGAGACTTGTGTTTTGTTTTGGTAAAAATGGTTCATATCTTCAGTTAGCTGAGATTCTTCCCGTTAATCTGGTGCTACACATTAATAGTTTCATAAATGTTAAGAAGCCCTGAGACATTATCTCGAAAACAAAACGGTGGGAGGGGTCCAATGGGGGGACCGCCGTGCTTAAGAGGTTAGATAACGTAACTAGTAGTGTAACTAATGACTTTCAGCAATGCAACCTTTCTGAGTACCCCAACACTGGCTACCTCATGTTTTTGTATGCCCTTCATAATGAATGCATTAATGTAAATGGCAGTTTGTAATGCATAATGACCCTGGGGCTGATCTTCATCCCTCTGAACAGCTCTGAGTGTGTCTCCTCTTCCTCTGCAGGGTAAAGAGGGGGTCGTGTTTTAGCGGCAGCGGCCATTATTCCTCCGACTGAGCTTTTTTGCAGGTACCCGCCGAGGTCAAGTTTGTTAGCAGCTGTTAACGCCGCCGCCGGGTGCCCAGCCTCCACTTCACCGCCGAGAAAAAAATAAGCCATTGTTCGTCTTTTTCAGCGGTGGGAAGGACGGAGAGGAAGAGGGAAAAGGCTACATCACTGCAGGCGCTGTGTGAAATGTTAAAATGGAGATTAGCCCGGCCACCGCAGATCTCGCTTATAATGATTAAACATCACGCCTTGCATTTCAATAGGAACACTTGTGGCTGCGAGCGCTCTGATAAGGTTTAATTCACACACACACACACACACACACACACACACACACACACAGACACACACACACACACACACACACACACACACACACACACACACACACACACACACACACACACACACACACACACACACACACACACACACACACACACACACATGTAACATTCAGAGGGAGTAAAGGACACGCTTTTAGCAAGAGAGGGTCAGGTTTAATGTTCAGCTCACTGTCCTCTGACAAAAGCTAAAGTCCAGCACAAAATCCACTGTAATGCTTCTAGCGCTTTTTAGAAACTGCTGGTGTTTTTACTTGTAGAAATAAAAAACACAGTTGTTAAGCCAGGTTGGGAAATTGCAATTATGTAGGCATGGTTTACAAGCGTAATAATGTATTCTGAAGTGGAGAAATGACTGTCTTGGTGCAGGGAATATGGTGATTTGCCTCCACTTAAACATTTTATTCAACAGGAATAAAACCAGTGTTAAATCAAGACATGGCGGCAGGAGAAGCAATACATATGTTATCATCTCAAAAAGCAAGATAATTGTATCTACAACCATAGTAACTTGTATTTCACGAATCAAAAATACATGTTTTTTCTGTTATCGGTATAGTTATTTATGAATTTGGACTGTAAGAGGAACAACAATATTTTTGATTGTTGGTAGAACTGTGCCTTTAAAGTATCCTTCAGTACACTATATATTTTTTATATTTACACTAAAAAAGACTATAGAGTGGTGCAGTGATGATGTTTTTTTGTAGTCAGACACTGAAGTTCTTCCTGGTTCTCTCGGCATGGAGTCAATTAGATTTTTCCATTGGATTTTTGAATATTGCAGAAGAAAAGCTCTGTGGCAAACACACGTTTATCATACTTTTGGAAGTAAAATGTTGATGTTGGGCCATAAAGGAACTACAGCACGGTCACATGACTTCACGTCACCACCGCTAAGCTAAAAGTGGCTAATGTTGGGCTATAAAGGAACTACAGCACGGTCACATGACTTCACGTCACCACTGCTAAGCTAAAAGTGGCTAATGTTGGGCTATAAAGGAACTACAGCACGGTCACATGACTTCACGTCACCACCGCTAAGCTAAAGGTGGCTAATGTTGGGCTATAAAGGAACTACAGCACGGTCACATGACTTCACGTCACCACCGCTAAGCTAAAGGAGGCTAATGTTGGGCTATAAAGGAACTACAGCACGGTCACATGACTTCACGTCACCACCGCTAAGCTAAAGGTGGCTAATGTTGGGCTATAAAGGAACTACAGCACGGTCACATGACTTCACGTCACCACCGCTAAGCTAAAGGCGGCTAATGTTGGGCTATAAAGGAACTACAGCACGGTCACATGACTTCACGTCACCACCACTAAGCTAAAGGTGGCTGATGTTGGGCTATAAAGGTACTACAGCACGGTCACATGACTTCACGTCACCACCGCTAAGCTAAAGGTGGCTAATGTTGTGAAAACTGCACAGCACATCACCAGGACGGAGCTGCCATCCATGGAGGACCTTTACTCACAGCGGCTCAGGAAGAAATCACTACGGATTATCAAAGACCCCCATCACCCCAGCCACAAACTGTTCTTTCTGTTGCCGTCTGGCAGACGTTACCGCAGCATCCTGGCAAGGACAAGAAGATTCGGAGACAGTTTCTTCCCGCGGGCAGTGAGACTGTTAAAAAATGTAACTGTTGAAACAACATCAAACATTCATCTGCTACTCAGTAGTATGTATCTAATACCTAATATATATATATCATTCCAATAACTTGTATATAGACTCGTACTGCACTATTCCACATCATAACTTTATTTCATTTTTATAACTATTATTATTTTTGTATTGCTCATGCTCTTATTGTTATTATGTTATTATGTTGCATTGTTGGAGAAGCCTGTGACATAAGATTTTCAACTACATAATTACTCTGTAGCTATGTCAGATTGACAATAAAGAACCTTGAACCTTGAACCTTGAACTACAGCACGGTCACATGACTTCACGTCACCACCGCTAAGCTAAAGGTGGCTAATGTTGGGCTATAAAGGAACTACAGCACGGTCACATGACTTCACGTCACCACCGCTAAGCTAAAGGAGGCTAATGTTGGGCTATAAAGGAACTACAGCACGGTCACATGACTTTACGTCACCACCGCTAAGCTAAAGGAGGCTAATGTTGGGCTATAAAGGAACTACAGCACGGTCACATGACTTCACGTCACCACCGCTAAGCTAAAGGTGGCTAATGTTGGGTTATAAAGGAACTACAGCACGGTCACATGACTTCACGTCACCACCGCTAAGCTAAAGGTGGCTAATGTTGGGCTATAAAGGAACTATAGCACGGTCACATGACTTCACGTCACCTCCGCTAAGCTAAAGGTGGCTAATGTTGGGTTATAAAGGAACTACAGCACGGTCACATGACTTCACGTCACCACCGCTAAGCTAAAGGTGGCTAATGTTGGGCTATAAAGGAACTACAGCACGGTCACATGACTTCGCTAATGTTGGCCATCACAACGTTTAAGTCGTCTCATTTAGACACTTGTTAGCAACCGCCGTTTTTAAATCCACCAGTGGGGTATTTACTGACGTGTTTTATGTCGTAGTACAAAACGTTAAAATATGTTCAGCTTGTGTTAACCACAGACCTTATTTCAGGCTTTATACCAAAAACCCATAAAAAAAAAACCTTGACTTTAAGACGAGAGAACCAGAAGTGCTGACTCATTTCTGGGATTTAGGACTCATTCCTTCACTACTCTATAGCCTCATTAAAGCTCTATTAGTCACTAACTCTATTTGGGGACTCCAAAACCATTGATTTCCAGACAAAAAGAGTGTTAAAGGGGACCTATCATGCAAAAAGCACTTTTTGATGTCTTTTATACATGAACGCTGCATGTAGCCGCTATACATGAGTTCCCCGGTGTGTCAGGGAACTCACGCAGCGTCAGAAAATAAAACCCTCTCTCTTTTCCTCCGTACCCAAATCTCTAAAAACGGGGAACAACGGAGCTGATCCAGATTTGCGTCCGATATGACGTAATATCTGAAATGTGGACCCACGGCCCTATCAGAAACGTTGCTATCAGAAACAATGCCTGACTGTTTTGGACGTAATATGGTCGGTGTTTACATTAGCATCGCTAACACTCAGAGCTAACCTGTACTGGAGAGCATGTGTGTGAAGAAGCAGGAAATCAAAAGGAACTCACCTTGTGGTATAACCGGCAAGAGAGAAAGCCTTTGAGCTCCATACTGTTTCAGAGAGAATCCTTGATAATCCATGATATGGCGTTTCATCACGGCAGTATTTAGTTTAGACAGTAGCTGCCGGGTCCCGCATGAGCTCAGACCCCCCCTTTTTTATTTTTGTATCAATTTCTTTTTTTTTTTAAAGCTTTATACCCCAAATCAGCACTTTTGAAACAGGAAGTGAAATAGAGGGATATGAGGCATGGCTAGAATGGGTGATCTATTTGGTATTTTGAGCAAAACACTTCATAGACATGTTTTTTATATATTTGTATATATCTGAGACCTATGCTATTGCCTAAAAATAGCATGATAGGTGACCTTTAAAATGCTGACTCATTCCCAGGTTTAAGACTCATCCTGCAACCCATCTCTCTTTCCTCTGTATTTCTTCTCTCTATGCCCACAAGAGTATTTCCTGACCACTTCCCTCCTCTCCTCATCCTCATCTTCCTCTTCATCCAGTAACCATTTCCAATTCCAAAGAAAGGGATTTTTGGGTTTTTTAAGCTGCTATACATTTAAAAAAAACTTTATTTAAAATTCTACCAGAGTTTCCAGATACGTTTCACTGCATGCTCCTGTCATACTAAGTCATATTTTTTTGAATATTTGGCTTTCACACATTCACCTCAATGTGCCCTTATCACCTTGAAATTGAGAATACTTGCATATCTGATTTCCTCCGTTCTTCAGGCTCTGATTTCTCCTCTGTTCTCTTCTGATGCTCTGACCTTATTTCACCTAAAGCAATCAATACAGTGTCATCTTACATTATTATATTATACCGTTTATCTCACGTAATTATATTATCATTTGCTTCCTGTTCTGGGTTTGCTTTACATCCAGAGAGAGAAGAGGAGGAGGAGGAGGAGGAGAGAAGATGAAGGGAAGGAAGTAGGAGATAAGAGAGAGGAAAGACAAGGTGAGGATGGTAGGAGAAGGAAAGGAAGCAGGACATGTGCAGGTGAAGAGAAGAAAGGATAGGGAAGAGGAAGCAATGACTGAATAAATTAGGGAGTGAGGACGGAAATAGAAAGCTATAAGATAAAAGACTTAAGAACAAGAGGATAGAAGTGAGGAAGTGAGGAAGTGAGGAAGTGAGGAAGTGAGGAAGTAAGGTAATAGGAGAGGAAAGTCTAAGGAAGTATGACTGAAACAAGCGCTTTTTAATACAATGAAGAGAGGACGATAGGAAACGTAAAAAGAGAATAAGGGGAGATGGAAATGAGGCAAGGAAGACAACAAATTGATAAAAGAAGGACTAAAACGAGGAGACAGGGTAAGGAAAGGAGGCAAAGAAGGAAAGAGGAGAGGAGGAGACGACAAACAGCCTGAATAGGAAAACAGAAGAGGAGAATTGGGGTAAAGTGATGAAACCTTTGGGGAGAAGACGGCAGAGAAAAGCAACCTGCTGCAACTGTGTCATCCTCCCAAAACAAGGCGCCATCATATTTTCTATTTGTTGTTCCCGGAAAATATTGTGTGGCAATGAATTTAATCATTCTGGCCCGAATTTCAATTTACTGCTGTAATGCGATGCAACAGCTCTATAAGCACCGTTTGATATTCCTCACGCAGGGTTTGTTTTCATATTGAAACGTGATTGGGTGGTGTCTCGCTTTAGGGCACGACACTCCGCAACTTGAGGATTCACGAGTCAATTTCCTGAAGTGGAATCCAATAACGTTGAGGAAGCCGAGGCGAGGCGTTTACGACTCCTGAGGAACATCAGAAACACAGTAAGACACTCATTTGAGGGAAGGTTGTCTCGATGAAAACAGTTCATAAAAACATCATCGGAAAAACATGCTTCCTCTTTTGGAGAGGGAACTAAATGACCTGCTTCCTCTTTTGGAGAGGGAACTAAATGACCTGCTCCCTCTTTTGGAGAGGGAACTAAATGACCTGCTCCCTCTTTTGGAGAGGGAACTAAATGACCTGCTCCTCTTTTGGAGAGGGAACTAAATGACCTGCTTCCTCTTTAGGAGAAGGAACTAAATGACCTGCTTCCTCTTTTGGAGAGGGAACTAAATGACCTGCTCCTCTTTTGGAGAGGGAACTAAATGACCTGCTTCCTCTTTAGGAGAGGGAACTAAATGACCTGCTTCCTCTTTTGGAGAGGGAACTAAATGACCTGCTTCCTCTTTTGGAGAGGGAACTAAATGACCTGCTCCCTCTTTTGGAGAGGGAACTAAATGACCTGCTCCTCTTTTGGAGAGGGAACTAAATGACCTGCTTCCTCTTTTGGAGAGGGAACTAAATGACCTGCTCCTCTTTTGGAGAGGGAACTAAATGACCTGCTTCCTCTTTAGGAGAGGGAACTAAATGACCTGCTTCCTCTTTTGGAGAGGGAACTAAATGACCTGCTTCCTCTTTTGGAGAGGGAACTAAATGACCTGCTCCCTCTTTTGGAGAGGGAACTAAATGACCTGCTCCTCTTTTGGAGAGGGAACTAAATGACCTGCTTCCTCTTTTGGAGAGGGAACTAAATGACCTGCTTCCTCTTTAGGAGAGGGAACTAAATGACCTGCTTCCTCTTTAGGAGAGGGAACTAAATGACCTGCTTCCTCTTTTGGAGAGGGAACTAAATGACCTGCTTCCTCTTTTGGAGAGGGAACTAAATGACCTGCTCCTGAAACGGGACATATTCTGCTCTTTCAGGTTCATATCAGTGTCTCTACATGTCTCCATGCTTTAATGTTCAAAAAGCTCTTTATTTTTCTCATACTGCCTGTGCTGCAGCACCTCTTTTCACCCTCTGTCTGAAACCAGAGCCCAGTCTGCTCTGATTGGTTAGCTGGCCGGCTCTGTTGTGATTGGATCACCTGCCCCTTTTCCACCATACCGGATCCAGTTCAAGAACCGTTCTGGTGCTTTTCTGGTGCTGAACCGGTTCTTCTCTGTAGCACGGCGTAAGCCTAAAGTATTGGTTCTTGCCGGGCAGCCGAGTGGGGTCAGCTAAGAACCGGTTTACGGTGGAAACAAGAAGAACCAGAGCTAAATCAGGCTGTAGGCTCTATCAGTTAATTCCTTGAAACTGAGAAAGCCATTTCGTTGAATTGAAGACATCATTTTGTAGGAGACAGCATTTCCACTGCTGACAATTTATTTTCTTGTTACTAGGCAGAAAACCAAATACTTTTCTTTTTAACCTAAACTTTTAGAAGCACTTTCTTTAAGTAGCATTTCCTCCCTTTTGATTTACAATATGGGAATGGTGCACTGACCAACAGCAGCAATGAATCTGATTGGCTTGGCATTTCAGCCAATGTCTAACGGGTAAAACCAAAGTGAAATGTGAACTGAAGACATACACAGTTGAATCTCTAAAAGACTGTGTGACTCCCACATGCAGGACGAACAAAGACAGAGTGACAGCCACCATCTTCTTTTGACTGAATGTATTTTATTGTAAAGCTATGAGGAAGGAGTCATTACAAGACAGCATTTCTTTGATTTGCTCAGCAAAAATAAAAGACCACATTTATTTTCATTTTTGTATTTAAACATGCGGATCAAAAGAGAGAACAGATGAGGCTCCAAAAAACACGTCCTCCGAGGAAATTAAAACAAAGAAACAAAAGAAATGTACAGTTTGTCTTCGGCCGGCACGAACATGGGGAAAGGAAAAAGCGTAAATGATTGGCGGAGAGACGTCATCACTCCTACATTTAATAAAGCCTACGGTACTTCAGACGATATAATCCTACAGTCAGATTTCCTTCATGTTGTTGAATATATATACTTCATTTTTTTAAAACCTACACTTGCATGTACATAAAACTGTACAAAAAACAAGGCATCACTAGCATTGTTCCTATATAAATATAACAATTAGGCTACAAGCGTGGACTTTCTGTAAAGACAAAAGGGATCTGTTTCCTTCTTCTAGTTAAAAAAAAATGAAATATTTCCCAATCCATTTTGAACGTACGGAAGCTCGGGGCTGAACGGATAGATTTGTTTTTTTCCAAGAATACAGCAAAACTAATTCAAGATGACAAAAATATCCTATAACCACAGACCAATGATCTAATACACCATACATGATGACTTCATTATAGACGCCATCTCCTCCACCATTTGTTTTCTGATGATGATTTTGTTACATTTTACTTTTCAAAGCTATTTGATATGTTTCTTTTATCTGATATTTTTCTTTGAAATCTGCTGCTCTGGTTTAATTTCATGATCTCAAAATGATTTGAAATTCATATATTTTCTTTCCAAATTTTAATTATTTTAAACCCCTGTAGTTTTTTCTTTGTTTGCACACGATAATAAGGCACATACAATAACTACGGAAGAGGACTAGGGCCAAATTAGATCCGACCAAAATTATATTGAATTATATTTTTTTTATAGAAAAAGTCAGAATTTTGAGAAAAAGTCAGAATTTTTAGAAAAAAGTTAAAATGTTGAGGAAAAGAAATCTGAATTTTGAGATAATTACATAATTTTCATTATATTCATGATACTCCATTGATTTCTAAGAAAAGTCAATGCCTCTAGAAATAGTTGGCACATTGTTTGTTGGGGTTTATCTTCTTTTCATGAGGTTCAGTAATTATGTTGATGTGCTGCTCGAGTTGTGTTTTAAGGCGAACGTATCGTCCACACGGTTCCGTCGCGTTGAAGCTTGCTGGTGGGCGTGTCTGCCACGTGACCAACAACCAATCACATTAATCTCCCGCCCTGGACACACAAGCACGCGGTTTGATTGGCTAGCGCTTGTACTGGCATATGATTTGATTGGCTGACGCTTCCGTCGAAGCTTCAAAAGTTGAACTTTTCTCAACTTTCGAAGCGAGCAACGGAGGCAAAGCGAGGCGACCGAACCACAATGCAGTTCGGCAAAGCGTGACGTCACCCCATTCAAAGGGAATGGGAAGCGTCTCCGTTGAAGCACGTGACGCTGCCGTGTGGACGTACCGTGATCGTCTCACATCCTGAGGAATCAAACCATAATCTTGTGATTGAGATAAGGCATGATCACAAGGTCATCAGAGGAGCCTCACTTCCCGTTTGGGGTTTTAGTAAATTCACTTTTTCCCGATGAAGCACAGGGTCCGGTAAAAAACAGCAACGACCATTTATATTCATACAATATGACTGTAGCAGTGTTGATTCCATAACATTGATTCAAAACAACCGCGACAACAACGAAAATGTATAATATTTATAAAGTTGGCTTGTTTCATGCTCAGCTGAAGCCTCGTTTCTCAGAGACTCCAGCCTCGGTATAATACACAACCAAAAAACAGCAAACCTCTCCAAACGTCTTCACATGTGGAACAAGTCTGCAGCTCTCATGTTGTCTCTCGCTTTTGTACCTTTGTACTGACAGTCGTCGCAGAACTAACTCAATACGTTGATGAAAATCAAATGCAAAAACATTTCAGTGGGTTTTTGAGCTGCAGTTTCAATAATTGTTGAGCCACTGGGATTGCAAAGTAGTAGTTTGATTCTTAAAATGACACTAATGAGAGGGAAACTCATCCTCAAAAATATGAATCAGTCACAGCTGTCGAGGGTTTCGTACTTTGTGTTTTATTACAGGGACTCTACCCATTTTATTTGTCAAAGTCAATTAAGGAGATACAACCGAGCCTGTCAAAACAGTTTTGATTTGTATAATTTGTTGAGTCACTGTAGAAAAAAAACCTGTCAGCTGGTTATCTCAGCTAAGCCAAATGTATTAAGTCAAATGTAAGTATTTCTCTCTATTTCTGTCTCCTATAATAACTCCAATTTAATGTGATTTTAATTTGCTGGGTAGTTTCTAAAACGTTATGGCCCTTCATATAAGTGTAGTTGTTGCAGAACAGGCACAATATTAAAGGATCATTTCCTTTGAAACAACTTTTCCAAAGTACAGTTTGTTTACGTAATAAATAAATGGCAGTTTCAGTTAAAATTGTGTATGTTTTTAATAAGAAAAGAATAAATAATTTAGAGAAAAAGAACAAATTGCAGATTGAGTGTTTTAAATAAGCTGGAAAGACCAAGCTTAAGATGTTAAATTGGGGAGTTCATGACAGCAGTTTGATTTATTCTTTATCATTTTAATTGTGGGGTTTCTTTGGGAGTTCGCAAACACTGAAAAGCCCCCTGAGGCAAATGTGTAATTTGTGAAATTGGGCTGCAAAACATAATATGTATTTAATTGAATGACATTTTGTCAAGCCAAAGTGTTTTCTAATTAGTAAGTAAAGTTAATTTCTGTAGGAATCAAGATACTTTTTGTTCTAATACCCCAAATGAAATGTAGGTCATCCAGTGTCACAAGTAGTTCATCCAGTGTCACAAGTAGTTCATCCAGTGTCACAAGTAGTTCATCCAGTGTCACAAGTAGTTCATCCAGTGTCACAAGTAGTTCATCCAGTAGTTCATCCAGTGTCACAAGTAGTTCATCCAGTGACACAAGTAGTTCATCCAGTGTCACAAGTAGTTCATCCAGTGACACAAGTAGTTCATCCAGTGTCACAAGTAGTTCATCCAGTGTCACAAGTAGGTCATCCAGTGTCACAAGTAGTTCATCCAGTAGTTCATCCAGTGTCACAAGTAGTTCATCCAGTGACACAAGTAGTTCATCCAGTGACACAAGTAGTTCATCCAGTGTCACAAGTAGTTCATCCAGTGTCACAAGTAGGTCATCCAGTGTCACAAGTAGTTCATCCAGTGTCACAAGTAGTTCATCCAGTGTCACAAGTAGTTCATCCAGTGTCACAAGTAGTTCATCCAGTGTCTCAAGCACTCCTGCAGCATTCTGATGAAGAAACCTGAACGACTGAAGCACTCAGACACGTTTAAAGTTGTTGAATAATTCAAAAAGTGGTTTTAAAATGGGCTTTTGAGTTGCCTCTAGATGGGAGAAGATCTTTGAAAAAAGTATTCGCTGTATCCTAATTCTGCAACTTGATTAAAACCATGTCAAGAAGGACAACATGAGAGTCACATTTGTTCCAAACTTAATATATAAATGGACAGAGAGAGGATGAATTCACTGAGTCACATTGAATAAAATAATAATTCCTTTTGTGTGTTTGAACAAAGTGAAGATCTCATTAAACTTCACAGATTTAGAAAACCAAAAAACATTTGTGTTTCCCGGCTCTTTAGGAGCAGATCCCAGTACAACAACGTGATCCAGAGTTTCACAACTGGATCAGCGTAAGAAATACAGACTGCATCTCAAATAAATGTTTGTAGTTCAAGCAAACTT
>NW_022987618.1:92500-150000 GCF_902827165.1 Trematomus bernacchii | reverse complement strand
TGATGGGTTAGTAGACTAAAAGCTTTAGGAATCCAAAGTACAACATATAATAAGTACCCTGTATCAAGATTGATGCAAAACAAGTGACATTTGACCTTTTTAGAGAGGTTTAGCCAAAACCACCCCACCTCTGAGGTGATTTGGGTGAAAATGTTTTTTTTTCCATATCTCTGGCCCCCCTTGCTCGATTTTGATCGTTGACACCTCTTTCTGACCGTTAGAGCCAATAGAATCGAAGGGGGAGGCCCCCACATACACACACGTTGTAAAGAGAAAAGGTGGGGGCTTCGCGTGTAGAAATCGAAAGCATATTGGATTAATGTCTCCTTCTGGAATTTATAAACGAAAAAGCAGTTGTATTGCTTATGGATTATCAGAAATAATTTCAAAGAAGGCACAGACACATAGGATGAACCTATGGATTAACTGCAGCATCGTTTTTTTATCGTTTTAATGCCATTGAAGACCAGTTTTGACCAAGGTAAGCCATGTTAGCGTTTCTAGCTACTTAGCTCCACATGTTATGATGTACGCTTTGGTTTATAGCGTCGCAAATGTTTATCACTGAGTGTTGAGGAGGGCACCACTAGATTCTGTGTCTCCAGGACACCAACAACGAGGGGTTGGCTGTGCATCTAGGATAAGTAATAAGGGAGTTATTGTGAGTTTAAGTGCCGCTTTACGTTACATGTTTTCGCTCGTGGCTAATTCAGAGGCTGAGAGCTAGCATTGTGGGTTTTTTTGAGAAAAAAAAATTAAAAAGATCAGTTAGCTGAGTTTCTTCCCGTTACATGGATATAAAACATTCATAGTTTATTAAATATTAAGATTCCTTAGACGTTGTTTCCTGCAAATGACGCGTTTATCCGCCCGGTACCGGGGGGGGCCGTGCGTAACAGGTTACATGTTGATGAAGAAGAGACATGAAGAAGAGGGGACACATGTTGATGAAGAAGAGACATGAAGAAGAGGGGACACATGTTGATGAAGAAGAGACATGAGGAAGAGGGGACACATGTTGATGTAGAAGAGACATGAAGAAGAGGGGACACATGTTGATGAAGAAGAGACATGAAGAAGAGGGGACACATGTTGATGAAGAAGAGACATGAAGAAGAGGGGACACATGTTGATGTAGAAGAGACATGAAGAAGAGGGGACACATGTTGATGAAGAAGAGACATGAAGAAGAGGGGACACATGTTGATGTAGAAGAGACATGAAGAAGAGGGGACACATGTTGATGAAGAAGAGACATGAAGAAGAGGGGACACATGTTGATGAAGAAGAGACATGAAGAAGAGGGGACACATGTTGATGTAGAAGAGACATGAAGAAGAGGGGACACATGTTGATGAAGAAGAGACATGAAGAAGAGGGGACACATGTTGATGAAGAAGAGACATGAAGAAGAGGGGACACATGTTGATGTAGAAGAGACATGAAGAAGAGGGGACACATGTTGATGAAGAAGAGACATGAAGAAGAGGGGACACATGTTGATGAAGAAGAGACATGAAGAAGTGCATTTTGCACAATAGGTGACCTTTAAGAGCATTCCATCTGTAGTCTTGTACCAGCATCTGATCCAGACCCTAAGGTTAGAACACAGACTGATACTAATGCCAAATATAAAAACATTCCTCCACGTTACACACGGGGGAAGTTACCTCCCTGATTTCTCACTTGTTAGACTTCAGGACTCAGTGTGAGACTGTGAGACTTGTTAGGGAGATTTTGTTCTGCTCCGTCTCTCACTGTGCGTTTCCCTTTCCTCCACCCAGCCTCAGCTCGTGTGTCATCACTGCAGGAGAAACCCTCCCATTACCCATTAACACGGGGCTCACAATGAAGGCACTTCCTAGCGCTTTTACGGGTGCAAATGATCGGCGGTAATGTGCAGAGCCTCGGGTTGTAATCATGGTTTCTGTGGCGGGTGTTAGTGGACTGAAGCATGTTCAGGTGTTATTCATTCTGCAGCTCCACCACCCCCCCGCTAACAGGTTTAATAAATACTTCTGCTAAATGCCAAATTGCTTGGCCTCACACTGAGGAGGTACAGAGGTGGGAACTAACGAGAGGCAACGCTGACCAGAGAGATCTTCCTTCAGGCTCCAAAACACAGCAGGGAAGCGTACTTTAGTTTCCACAAACACACACTCTCACACACTCTCACACACACTCTCACACACTCTCACACACTCTCTCACACTCTCTCACACACTCTCACACACTCTCTCACACACTCACACACTCTCACACACTCTCACACACTCTCACACACTCTCACACACCACAGCTGTGCACAGGTGGACGGAGACTCACTGCTGAAACCACAACAGACAGTTTAACAGCTCTTTTGTGTATTTACCTATTAAGTCTTTGTGTTCTAGCAATTGTTATGTGATGATGTGATGATGTGATTATGTGTTTTAAGGGTTAGGGTTGTTTCAACGATAGTGATGAGAAGCCTTCTTGCAGGATCTTAAGTAAGATATCTCAACGATTGGATGTGGAAAGTCATGTTCTCCAGAGGGTGAAGCCTGACATTTCTTCTAGCCGAGTTATTCTTATAATAACTCAAACTCAAATGTGACTTTGGTTTGATCGTCTACCAGGTTCAGTTTCTCCAAAACAAATTGGAGAAAATCCAAACTCATAATTATGCGAATCTTTGAATAACAATAAATGTGATAATTCATGTTCCTCAAAGGATTAAAATACAAAATGTTGGGCTGATGCTCCTGCCTCTAGCACACATTTCTAAACTGAAGTCAGCAGCTTGCTGAGACATATTGACTTATCATTTGGTCCTTCACCAGGTTCAGTATCTGCATGAAAACGGGGCAGATTGTAGTTACATTAACTGTGAATATTCACGTTTCCCAGAGGACGAAAAGACCCTGATCTTTCTTAATTTGACGCTTCGGCTTTCACTCAAATACCCAGAGGAAATCATCAGCATGCCTGCGGACATCTCTGCTCCTCAGAGGATAAACCCTTTTGAATTAAATGACCTCTAAACCAATCAGCTTGCACACCATTACATTATGTTCCACTCATTTCCAGGCTCTAAGAAATCCTTTGCATTGTAGTTTATAATTGATTCATTGTTAATTGATAAGTCACCACTGCACAGTAACTTTTTCAACCCGAAGAACATGCAGGTTAGGGTGATTCAAAAATGTAAAAGAAAACAACATGTTCACATTGATGAAGAAAGAGACAATTATTCGCTTGACCTCAAAACGTACACAAGATGGATCAAACAAAGAAACTGGCCAATTCACTTTTTCTTAATAGACTATTTTTAATTTCATCTCCACAACGATCACTCAGCCTAAAGACATAGCTATATAAAAACTTTTAAACGTCCCACATGTGAAAGTTTGTTTGACATATTTTTACAAGGTACTCATACTGTAGGTGGAAAAAGTTGAAATATTGATAAATGAAGGATATTTTTTTACAGAGAAAACCAAAATACATGTTTCTATGTGACTTTTTTTTTTGGATAGCTTTCCGTGACAATAAAGTTAACCTTCACACACATGTTTGGTTTTGCTTTCATGGTATACTACTGACAAGAGCATTAATAATACAATATGTACTCAGCTTTGACCGGCTATGAATGGTTTGATATCGGTGCGCATGAATTCGACCCTTCTTTAACCCTAATTGATCCGAGTAGTAAAGTTGTAGAGCGTTTAAAATAAAGAGTCTTGTGTTTGTAACTCGGCACCGTCGGTGATGCTCAGGAGTCGAGGGTCCTGCAGTGGGAGGTTCCTCTGTACATGTTTCAGTCCATCAATCTGAAGTGACATGAAGCTCTGCAGACGGTCCACGCTCACAGCCACAGCAGGTCCCTCTGTCACTGTTCGTAGTATGTACAGCTCTGTACACTGAACAAAGACCTCTTCACAGCAAAAAGAAAACATTAACAGACCTGAAAAAAACTGCAACTCCGGAGGTTTTGGAAAACAGCTGCGTTCCTACAAACGTCTTATGTTGACGACAAGCTGTTCCTGATAAAAACGAGCCTGGTTGATTTGATGCAACACGGCTCGGAAAAATGTATTTCCCGGAGGCTCCGGAGTCGACAGAGAAAAGAAATTTAAAAAATCAAATCAAAGAAATCCAAAAAGATATTCAGGATAGATTACAGAGTATACTTAAGTAGGGTTTACAAACAGTTCTCTCCTTCTCCTCCCCGAAGGTGTTTTTTATTTTTCTGTTTCCAACACAGCAACAAAGCCTAAAGCAACGCACAAAAATCCAACTCAAATACGTGAGTAGCTAAATAGTTTCCCATTAAATTATCACAACGATGTGGCGTAGTTTACATTCCTCAGCAGCAGCAGGCGCCGCGTGTTTTTCTTCGATTGATTTCATTCTATTTTACATTTGATTGGTTTCTAGAGGAGGGTGGAGGAGGCAGTGGGTTGAGGAGAGGCAGTGGGTGGAGGAGAGGCAGTGGGTGGAGGAGGCAGTGGCTGGAGGAGGCAGTGGGTGGAGGAGGCAGTGGGTGGAGGAGAGGCAGTGGGTGGAGGAGAGGCAGTGGGTGGAGGAGGCAGTGGCTGGAGGAGGCAGTGGGTGGAGGAGGCAGTGGGTGGAGGAGGCAGTGGGTGGAGGAGGCAGTGGGTGGAGGAGAGGCAGTGGGTGGAGGAGGCAGTGGGTGGAGGAGGGCGAGGGTGGAGGAGGCAGTGGGTGGAGGAGGGCGAGGGTGGAGGAGGCAGTGGGTGGAGGAGGGCAGTGGGTGGAGGAGGCAGAGGGTGGAGGAGGCAGTGGGTGGAGGAGGCAGAGGGTGGAGGAGGCAGTGGGTGGAGGAGGCAGTGGGTGGAGGAGGGCGAGGGTGGAGGAGGCAGAGGGTGGAGGAGGCAGTGGGTGGAGGAGGCAGTGGGTGGAGGAGGCAGTGGGTAGAGGAGGGCGAGGGTGGAGGAGGCAGTGGGTGGAGGAGGCAGTGGGTGGAGGAGGCAGTGGGTGGAGGAGGCAGTGGGTGGAGGAGGCAGTGGGTGGAGGAGGCAGTGGGTAGAGGAGGGCGAGGGTGGAGGAGGCAGTGGGTGGAGGAGGCAGAGGGTGGTGGGTGGAGGAGGCAGTGGGTGGAGGAGGCAGTGGGTGGAGGAGGCAGAGGGTGGTGGGTGGAGGAGGCAGTGGGTGGAGGAGGCAGAGGGTGGAGGAGGGCGTGGGTGGAGGAGGCAGTGGGTGGAGGAGGCAGAGGGTGGTGGGTGGAGGAGGCAGTGGGTGGAGGAGGCAGAGGGTGGAGGAGGCAGTGGGTGGAGGAGGGCAGAGGGTGGAGGAGGCAGAGGGTGGAGGAGGCAGTGGGTGGAGGAGGCAGAGGGTGGAGGAGGCAGAGGGTGGAGGAGGCAGTGGGTGGAGGAGGGCAAGGGTGGAGGAGGGCAGTGGGTGGAGGAGGCAGTGGGTGGAGGAGGGCGAGGGTGGAGGAGGCAGTGGGTGGAGGAGGCAGGGGGTGGAGGAGGGCGAGGGTGGAGGAGGCAGTGGGTGGAGGAGGCAGTGGGTGGAGGAGGGCGAGGGTGGAGGAGGCAGTGGGTGGAGGAGGCAGAGGGTGGAGGAGGCAGTGGGTGGAGGAGGGCGAGGGTGGAGGAGGCAGTGGGTGGAGGAGGCAGTGGGTGGAGGAGGGCGAGGGTGGAGGAGGCAGTGGGTGGAGGAGGGCGAGGGTGGAGGAGGCAGTGGGTGGAGGAGGGCGAGGGTGGAGGAGGCAGTGGGTGGAGGAGGGCGAGGGTCTAAAGCCTTGTCTGGTGGATGCAGTTATAAAAAGGAAGAAAGGGGCGTTGGTAGTATTTTAGGCACAGGGGGCGAAGGTGAGGGGGCGGGACTTGTGGTTTTTGCGAGCAGCGACGGGGGGGAAATCAGGTGTGTATGTAACCGGTCTGGTTGGACGTCACGTTTATCTCTGCGTTGTGATGTGTAATTGTAAATTGTATTGTTTATTTTTATATATTAATTTACAAAAAAACAACTAATTTGCCACCATGGATAAATGTATATGAGTTCAAGCAGGGGTGTCCAAACTTTTGTCACCGAGGGCAACATACAGAACGGCTGGGCCGCTCACTAGAGGTGTATGGCCTCATAAGTTCAGTTATAAGTTAGCAAAATCAATCACATGTCGGTAAAGGATGCTCGTGAGTGATGGCAGCTCATCCCTTCAAACAGAAGAGTGATTATAATGAGGAGAATATGAAGGGTGTATTTCAAGCTTGTAAATAAGTCATTGGGCTTTTCTCTTATCAACTAAGATATGTTAGAACATGTTTCCAACTTGAATTGACTGAATTTATTTGAAAAGTGGTCTAATATTAACACATGAATTCTACTGTGTGATATATTTAATTTATATTTAAGAAGTACAAGCACACGTTTCATTTGTGGCCCATATTCCATTATACTTTTTGAATTTGCTGAGCGCCGATTCAATGGTCCGCATTTGGCCCCCGGGCCGTAGTTTGGACACCCCTGTGTTAAATATGTTAATTTAATTATTTCGAATTTTGTGTATGCTTCCTGAGTCGGCTTCAGGCCTCGCTTCAGGCCTCGCTTCAGGCCTCGCTTCAGGCCTCGCTTCAGGCCTCGCTTCAGGCCTCGCTTCAGGCCTCGCTTCAGGAGAGGTGTCAATGTAGAAAAGCTGGTGAAGCCATTTCCTGCTGTAGTTATTATATTCTGTTTTGCACAGATAATAAATCCTGTGGTTTTATTTGATCACCCAACACAACGCAGAGATAAATGTGGCGTCCCACCAGACCGGTTACACGTAGGGAGGTGGTTTTCGTGGGATTTTAACGTGGAAATCTTCGCCCCTCACAGGTAGATTTCCCTCTTGGAGGTCTGGCCGGTTGGAGTCGTGGCGGAGTGAAACTCGACCGCCTGGCTCAACGGGATGTCTTCGCGCTCACAGTCTTTTCCGGACGGGTCTCCAGAGTAGGCACTGCTGTAGGGGGTCATGAACCGCATGTTGGCCACTTTGGATCCACCTCCAGAACCTCCAGTACCCGTCCCACGGTCCTCCGTCAGAGGCTTGGGGCTGCCGTTGGCCATCAGCTGCTCCTGCCCCTCCGTTTCCTGGTAAGGCACGAAGGTGGAAACCTTGGAGGGGGCGTTCAGGGACACCTTGCGAGTGGGGGAAGGCTCGCCGCCCGGCATCCAGCAGGAGTCAGAGTGGCCAAACTCGGTGCATTCGTGGGTGCAGTTACCGGTCATCGCCACGTCGGGGAGAGGCCTGAGGTCTGGGAACACAGAGATACAAAGAAAGGATGAGTAACGTGAAAATATAATGATCTTCAAACAGAAAGTAAAACAGACAAGGTGGGAAATGGAGATGAAGTCGGTGTGTTGAGTTCAACCAGGAAGTGGCAACTATTTATTAGTTAACTATACTCTTAGTCATTGTTTGTTACAGTATGTTATCCAGTATGAGTAACGTGGAAGAGACAGAACATAAGATTTACTTTATTGATCTGAATTTGGGACATGTTTATCACAGAAGCATGTTAAAGCAAGGCATTGCACATAATCATAATAATAAATATAAAATAAAACAGATAAAGGGAAAAATGGAGATGAAGTCGTTGTGGTATTTACTGATGGGATATAACCCAATCCTTCCGAAGGAAAATCGACCGAACAGTCGTCCCAAATGTTGTGACACTTTTACAGAACAAGTTTAACGTTAGGTGAAGCGATGCGGAAGAGCTTTAAACCTGAATCCTCTGTCATATCCAGCAGGGGGCGACAAATGGTTGCAGTCACTTATATAGACGTCTACGAGGAAATGACCCGACTTATGTCAGTCAATTATTATAATTAAATACAGCATGATGTTTATTTTGTAAATAATGGTAACACTTGACTGGAGGTTATGCTTTGAGGCGGGGCTAATGTCTGATTGACAGTGTTTGCTAACCAAACGTCTTTTCCAGCATCTGGTTTCTAAAAACAAGATGGCGACGGTCAAAGTGCCAAACTCGAGGCTTCAAACTAATGTTACTCTTTTTCAGGTGTTTAGTGTCAGGAATTGAAAAGCGTTTTCTGTCTTTTATTTGATTGTTTCCCCCCCGCTTTGTGTATATGTGTGTTGTCTCGTGTTTGGATGCTTGTTTGTACTTTGATTGTGTTTTCTGGGGGCAATTTCCTTTGAGATAATAAAGTGAACTGTACTGTTTTTCAGAAACCTGGTAGACGGGTAAACATTTGTATTTCAGTGTGTAAAGACCTCTGTAAATGTTGTTGTTCCTAACATCCGACATACCTGCCAGTCCAGCTGCCTGGCAGGAGCTGGTGATAATGATTAATACTGACTAGTATGTGTGAACCCACCTGGCAATAAACCCGTCTCTGATTCTGATCCCTTCATCCACACACAGCTCTCCATTAGAAGGAAATTAATTAAAGCTCAGTGCGTATTTTTAAAGTCACTAATAGTTCGCAAAATGCCAGGAACGTTTGCTTAATTTGTCGCTGAAAGACGGAAACACATCTCAAACGCGTGGTGCTGAGCGTGAAAGAGGATCAGCTGATTTAAAGAACACGGTAAAGCGGTAATTATGTGACACAAACAGCCAATTAAGGCAAAGATAACACTGCAGCTGTATTTTCATTAACACAACCAAACATGACGGAAACAGAGGATTCCACATTTGTCTATTTTCTAATATCAATAGATTTCTTCTGATTCCTCCCTTTCTCCCCTTTCTTTTTACCTTTAATGCCGGCGCCCTGGAGACAGACAGAAACCGACAGACAAAGAGACGCGGGGGTGAGTTCGCATTTAAAGAATCACAGCTTTGAAAAGCAGAAGGTCAGAGATGGAAGCAGAAATATCAATGCGTATGCAGAAAGTAACCTTTCCTCTGTGCGTGACATTAGATCATTCGTTGATACCCGAGGCTGGGGGCTTATGGAAGGTGGGTGCCGGGTCCTCGTGAGGAATGCCGCTTATTTCCCAAAATGCCCTCTGCTTCGTGCATCATTTAAATTCATTGCCTCCTTTTTCTCCAGCTAAAGTCGGCTTCCCTGTCTGTTTGCGGAGTTGATGTGAACAGTTTAATCCCGGGGAGTGCTGAGTAGCGGCGACCCCCCCCCCCCCCCCCCCCCCCACCCACACATTCTCACGGCCGCCGCTGGATTTTAGTTTTTAAGCACTTCCCATGCAAAAAAGCAAGGTGCTTGCAGAAATGTTAAGTCATGTGTGAGTGGCTGCTGAGTTCAGAGCGGCTGTTTAATAAGTGCTTTGCCTCTGAGCGTGGTGTCAGCAGGAGGCTTAGAGAGCGGCACGGCTGAACAATCTGCAAACTAAACTCACCGAGACGACAACAGAAGAGAAAAGACTTGGCAGTCTGTACGACAACTACTGCTGTGACCTCTGACCCCTGACTTTGGGTCTAAATGCCTCTGGATTGGCCACAAGCAGTTCGAGGAGCAAGTTTCTGACAATACATCCAACATGTTCTCAGATCTGTGGACAAGGGAAGTTGGAGTAATGCTGATAAGTAATCCATTTCTCTTTTTGTGACAGCTATTTCAAATTGCTAAGATATTAAATAATATTCTTGGCCAGCTAACCAATCAGAGCAGCACAGGCAGTATGAGAGAAATAAAGAGCTTTTTGAACATTAAAGCATGGAGACATGTAGAGACACTACATACTGATATCATCCTGACAATGAGCATAATATGTCCTCTTAAACTCCCTTTTGTATTTTTAAATAACCTTATATCATATTGTGAATCCAGTTTCCTGTACTTTCCTGATTGCAGTAGATTTGTCCTAAGCGAATAAAGGCATCAACCAATCAGGAAACAGTATGAGTGCAACGACACAGAGGTTCTGGTAATCCTTTCAACCTCAACAAATCGTGATCATTTATCCCATTGATAATCCGAATGAGAGTGCAAACAGCTTCAGTGTGAGACAGAAACTAATATTCTTTTCTTCAGTTCTTTCCCCTTTTGCACGTTTTTTAAATGTTAAGTCGCTGCCGTCAACAAACTACGGTTGCGTTCGAATTGTCAATTTTGCCAAGTGTCAGCCATGATTAGAGCTGTTTGGATTCTCTAGACGATAAGGAAGGAGCTTCAATGCTTCCTTGATCATCTCCTTCAGCTTAGGATACACTGGACAATGCATCCCATTGATAATCAGAATGAGAGTTTAAACAGCTTCAGTTTGAGAACATTGAACAGAAAAGGATGTCCGTCCATTTCTGTGTCCACTGCACCAACATCTTCAAAGCTACTGGTCGGATGTCCCATGAGTTTCGCCTTCTGTGTCCCTTCTTATTATCCCAGACAATGCTCCAGACTGACCTGAGGCCCTCCGGTTCCCCGGGGCCCGAAGAGCTCCAGGCTTCCTGTGTGACAACTGGTCTGTGCTAATTTAATTGAAAATGTGTCTGGGATTACTAAAGCACAATATTAACAAATAGGCGTACACACAGCCCTAGTTTCCGAGCCAATGAGCACATCTATCAGACCATGCTTCTCCTCTCATGCCATCAGCAGTTATAAAGCCTCCGGTAAACACCTCAATCAGAGGAAATGTACTTTGAAAGGGCTTTGGAATCCATCTAAAGCGTAGAAATGGTGTCACATCAACCCTCTCACGTGAGTGTCAGTCCTCTTTGTGCTGAGTTCATTCACAGATGTTCCTCCCGCAACACTCCCCACTCTGTCTGTTTGTGTTTTGTCACTTATACTGTACGAGCTCTCTGACACTAAAGCGCCTTCCTCAGGGGAGCCGTCTCGAGCAGGTTATGTTTACGAGAACACGAGGAGATAAACATGGAGCTCACCTTCTGTTCAGTCTCTCCTGCACGACCTGATCTAAACGATGCTTCAGCTCAACCTGTCTGCTTCACGCCTCATCTACTCTGAAAGCATGCAAGTTATGTCTCAATATGTCGCGTATGCAAACTCAAACGCATGCATATAAACAATGTAAGAAAAAAGTATGTATTTTGACTTTTTCCACCTTTTTCTCAAACTAGTTTTCTATAGTTCTTTCCACCTTTGCATGTTTTCTAAGTGGCATTACGCTGCGGTCAACAAACTAGGGATGCGGTTGAATTGTCTGGTTCATGCCTCATTTCTACTGAAAGCATGCAAGTTATGTCACAAATATGTCGCAAATGCACAACTAGAACAGTGCAAACATGATACATGAGGAAATGCATATACACAATGCAAGAAAAAAGTATGTTTTGGGACTTTTTCCACTTTTTCTCACACTAGCTTTCTATACTTCTTTCCACTTTTTCAGTTGTATTACGCTGCGGTCAACAAACAAGAGTTGAGGTCGAATTGTCAATTTCAGTCAGGAAGGTTCCTAATGGAGTGAAATAAACTCAAAGTCTCAAAGTGTCAGCCTCTATAAGAACTGTTTGGATAAGAAAGGAGCTTCAAGGCTACCATTATCATCTCCCTTAGCTCAGGATACACTGGACCATCCTTTGTCCCACAATACCTTGTAGTCATGTACAGCGACCTTGGGTCCCGTGAAAGGCGCTTTATAAATTCCATTTATTATTATTATTATTATTATTAGTCACAATATTTACTGTGAGGAAAACATTCGGGAAACGAGCAATCTTGACCAACAAATGCAGATCATGTAAGTTAAGCTGCTTTAAAGGGGACCTATCATGCAAAATGCACTTTTGCACGTCTTTTCTACATGAATATGTGTCCCCGGTGTTCCAGGGAACTCACCAAGTGTCAGAAAACACAACCCTCTCTATTTTCCTCCATACCCAAATCTCTAAAAAAGGGGCTGCAACGGATCTGATAAAAACTGATCCAGATTTGAACACTGTCCTGACGTCAGGACGGTGGCGCTACGGCTATTGGGCCAACTCCACCAATCAGGAGGAGACAGCCACGGCCATTGCCGTTCGGAAGCGCTGGAGACGCTGTAGTACATATGCCAGGCCTGTAGGTGGCGCTGTTCTCACTGAATCAGCCCTTGCAAAAACAGAGCTAACATTTTTCAAATTGAGCAAAATGAGGCATGGCTAAAATGCATGATCTGTTTGGTATTTTGAAAAAAAAAAAGTATAAATATGCCTTATATAGGTATGGTCCTACACTATATTATTCAAATAGAGCATGATAGGTCCCCTTTAAGGGAAGATCAACAGCAACCTAGAAGTTCAAAGTTTCCTCCACGGCAACATTCCACCGATCAGAAGAAAAACCAACCAACAAAGCAACGAGGACTCGGAATACAAGTGAATACAAAAGGTTTCTGCTATAAAACCAAACATGTCCTTTGATAAACTAGAGGTAAAAAAGACGTGTTAACTAAAGCAGGAGGTGTGGTTTCATGACAGAAGATTGATCAAGACGAACACAGATTTGTTAAGTGTGTAGCATGTCTGTATTTAACTTGAAAAACAAAGGGCTGACTTCTGGAAGAGTCCTCAATATGCTCTTGACATTTGACTCGACGGTTTAAAAAAACAGAATGGGGGGTTGACTGGAGCTCGACCCTGCTCACAGCCATTTGTAGCTTAATCAGAGGATTTAGTGCTAAGCTGACGGGGGTCGTGTTCGTCCTAATTAAGAACAAGAACTAATTGGCTCTGGTTTGAGATGAGGCTAATTAGCGAGCGTGACGAGGGGGAAGAGTTTGGGCGGTTAGGGTGGGTTGTGGCCGGCATGTAAGATCAATAACGAATTCGGCTAATAAGGTCTTCCTGTGGTGGTGACATGACCGCCGCCTCCACTCACCTCCAGCCCTGAGCTTCATCAAAGCAGATATACGAGATGATCAGATGCTGATGAAGCGGCTTTTTACTGCCACGGACTCTCATTAGTGACTGAAGCACAGCGTGATGTAAAAACGTTGTCACCTCAAGAACAAAATACAGACATTGATGTATTGTTTCGTAAGATCTAATTGTATGTAAACGCAGAGCATATCTTTTCCTTTGAGCGCAGCATCATTGGAGGAGTTGACCTCTATGTAGGTAGCAACATCGCTTCATTAACCACGGTTAAGAAGAACCCCTTTTGCTGCTTTCACATATGTCAAATCCCCATATACCAAAGACCATTACCAAAGGTGGTTTTAATATTTCACAGATAAAGACGTTTGACTCATTCGATTTAAGAGCTGTTTTAGAGGCAACCTCTTAATTGGATGAGCTGACAAGAATCCTGCAAGATCATTAGCTTTCATTAAGTCAAACTATTGGAAGTGTTTCTTTGTATTTTGGACAAGTTGCATGGTCTTAATGATGCTATGTTTGTTGTAGCACTGCATTTAGTATCACCTTCTTATCGGTGCTTTAACAACCCATACCAATGGTGAGTGAAGAACAAAGGCAAGAACCCTGACCTAGCATCCATGTAGCCGCAAGAATGACGTCCATATTCCACAATTACTTCCAATGTTCTACCAATATTGATATTGTTAAAGCTGGCTGCTATTTCACTGCCGAGCACACTGTTTAATCATTTTATAACCGACTTCTACGTCCCTCATTTTGATATGTTCACATACTTGTGATAATGCTGCCACTTGTTTTTATACCATTTGATTTTCATGTTATCAATGCCTGCTTCTTTATTTCATTTGTTTGGGTTTTAATTGTACTCTTTTATTTGGCCTTTTCATCTGCAATTGATTTTATGATGTAGGTGTCCATGATGTTGGACACATAGAGTCTTCTGATTCTGACACAATGCAAACCTTTGAAGACTTTTACATTCCCGAGAAGATAATGAAGGTGCTGGGATTGGGATGTAGGACTGAAATGTAAGACATTGGACTTTCCTTAATCTTTACCAACTGTTTGAGTTGCCAAACCCTAACCCTAACCCAAACCCTAACCCTAACCCTAACCTAACCCTAACCCAAACCCTAACCCAAACCCTAACCCTAACCCTAACCCAAACCCTAACCCTAACCCAAACCCAAACCCAAACCCAAACCCTAACCCAAACCCTAACCCAAACCCCTAACCCTACCCTAACCCTAACCCTAGCCTAACCCTACCCTAACCCTAACCCTAGCCCTAACCCTAGCCCTAACCCTAACGTAACCCTAACCCTACCCTAACCCTAGTATAGCTAAATCAACAGTGTGTTTAGTGGTTTTCTGTGTTGTTTCATGAACCAGA
Source organism: Trematomus bernacchii (assembly GCF_902827165.1). Taxonomy (NCBI): domain Eukaryota; kingdom Metazoa; phylum Chordata; class Actinopteri; order Perciformes; family Nototheniidae; genus Trematomus; species Trematomus bernacchii. Next base: position 135,865 of record NW_022987618.1, on the reverse strand, counting down.
GAGGGTTTCAGAAGCAGCAACAGTAGCATTGGTTTCTCATCAGTATTTAAGGGAAGTTTTCAAAGTTCTAGGGTAACCCCTGGAGGAGGAAATGCTATCTCTGCAGCTCTGAAGCGTCCTCTCGGCGAGGCGCTGTCTGAGGGCCGTAACGCTGAATTCAAGGTTGCCTCTATTAGTCAGGGCTATTTAAAATGGAGTAGCCCTCCTGAGTTTTTCCCCCCTGTAGCCCTTATCTGCACTCCTGAGTTCCAGTTAACCCCGGGGACCCTCGCTCGCCCTCACTGCCTCTCTCTCTGCATAATACACTCCGCTACCTTGGTCACCATTTTCCGGTCAAACTAATTAGATTTCAGAGTCCCCGGTCGGGAATATGTCAGTGGAATGAAATGGAAATAATTTCCAGATGAGTGTCTGACATTTTACGCTGTCGACAAGAGTAAAGAGCCCAGTCATATTGGCTCTCTCCTCCTCGTCTTCCTCCTTCCTCTTTTCTGCTCTATCACTTTAGTCGCAGAGATATGCTAAACCCCTCGTGCCTCGCCTCTCTCTCCGCTCAGTCCGGGTGATAAATGGAAGCGAATGTACACAAAAGAGAGCTTCTCTCTATTCTGCTTTTGCTTGAAGTGTTAATGTGTTTAATTACTTTGAAGTGTGTGTGTGTGTGTGTGTGTGTGTGTGTGTGTGTGTGTGTGTGTGTGTGTGTGTGTGTGTGTGTGTGTGTGTGTGTGTGTGTGTGTGTGTGTGTGTGTGTGTGTTGCAGTTAAAGCTACAGCACGAAAACCTTCAATTAATGCCTTTTCTCTGCAGATGACAATGGCTCCAATTTATCTCATAGGAACAATAGAGGAGTGAGAGGAGGTGCGCTCAAAGACATTCAGGAGAAGCTGAAGACGTGCCGCTGCTTCCCCCGCTGCAATCAGTGGAGACGCCAGCAACCCACACACACCACGATACTGTCCTTTAAAAACATGTTGGGGACCAAGAGGACACTTTGTACCCTCTTCAAGCTAAACACACAATAACTTTCATTGGATAACACATTGTGAGTGGCTAAAAGAACTCTCTTAATGTCTTACCTATAGGGTTAGGGTTAGCCTTTGCTATTACGTTTAAGCATGTTGCCCTGTCCAGAAAAAATAAGCTATTCAATGGATGTAGTGGTTTAGGAATGAGTCCTAAACCTTGACATGAGTCAGCATTTTAGCACTTCTTGTTCCCTCGTCTTGATGTCAATGGTTTTTTAAATGTTTTTTTGGTTAGAAGCCTGAAATAAAGTCTGTGGTTAACACAAGCTGGAGAGATTTTAAACGTTTGTTCTTATACGTGCTAACAAGTGTCTAAATGAGACGACTAAACGTCATCACGGCTAACATTAGCCGCCTTTAGCTTAGCGGTGGTGACGTGAAGTCATGTGACCGTGCTGTAGTTCCTTTATAGCCCAACATTAGCCACCTTTAGCTTAGCGGTGGTGACGTGAAGTCATGTGACCGTGCTGTAGTTCCTTTATAGCCCAACATTAGCCACCTTTAGCTTAGCGGTGGTGACGTGAAGTCATGTGACCGTGCTGTAGTTCCTTTATAGCCCAACATTAGCCACCTTTAGCTTAGCGGTGGTGACGTGAAGTCATGTGACCGTGCTGTAGTTCCTTTATAGCCCAACATTAGCCACCTTTAGCTTAGCGGAGGTGACGTGAAGTCATGTGACCGTGCTGTAGTTCCTTCATAGCCCAACATTAGCCACCTTTAGCTTAGCGGTGGTGACGTGAAGTCATGTGACCGTGCTGTAGTTCCTTTATAGCCCAACATTAGCCACCTTTAGCTTAGCGGTGGTGACGTGAAGTCATGTGACCGTGCTGTAGTTCCTTTATAGCCCAACATTAGCCACCTTTAGCTTAGCGGTGGTGACGTGAAGTCATGTGACCGTGCTGTAGTTCCTTTATAGCCCAACATTAGCCGCCTTTAGCTTAGCGGTGGTGACGTGAAGTCATGTGACCGTGCTGTAGTTCCTTTATAGCCCAACATTAGCCACCTTTAGCTTAGCGGTGGTGACGTGAAGTCATGTGACCGTGCTGTAGTTCCTTTATAGCCCAACATTAGCCGCCTTTAGCTTAGCGGTGGTGACGTGAAGTCATGTGACCGTGCTGTAGTTCCTTTATAGCCCAACATTAGCCACCTTTAGCTTAGCGGTGGTGACGTGAAGTCATGTGATCGTGCTGTAGTTCCTTTATAGCCTAACATTAGCCTCCTTTAGCTTAGCGGTGGTGAAGTGAAGTCATGTGACCGTGCTGTAGTTCCTTTATAGCCTAACGTTAGCTTTTTATGTCAGAAATGATAAAGTGGTGTAAATATGTGGAGATTATCCTGCTGAGCAAATTGTGTAAGTATCATACATGTTTGTTCTTTCTGTAATAATCCCAAATCCAATGGAAAAATCACATTGGATGTGGAGAGAGGGAGATGCTAACCTCCCCATGTTTTTACAGTATATGATTGCATGGAGCTGCAACTATCCCCAGCTCCCTGCAGAATATCATCACGACGGCAGAGCCTGATATTTCCAGCGTAATATGATTTCCTGTATATGTAGTTTTGATTTATCCCTGAAATAACACCAGTGTTGTTGTTTTTACTGAACTGTGAAAACTCACCGCTGTAAACCTGGGTCTGTATTCATGGGCACACACAACCTCAGTACAAATCCTTAGTGCAGTAATGAGCACACACACACACACACACACACACACACACACACACACACACACACACACACACACACACACACACACACACACACACACACACACACACACACACACACACACACACAGGTTCCCAGTGATGCTGGTTTGTCAGTGTGCTGTACTTTCTTTGAAATATAGTGAAATTGGTAAAGATAATGACAATGGATTCTTTTTTTCTCAATGATCTCCTTGTATTTGTATGTAGTGTCTCTACTTTAAAGAGTCCTCTCCTGCTGATGTTCAGGTGTATATCAGCATGTACTGTCTCTACTTTAAAGAGTCCTCTCCTGCTGATGTTCAGGTGTATATCAGTATGTAGTGTCTCTACTTTAAAGAGTCCTCTCCTGCTGATGTTCAGGTGTATATCAGCATGTAGTGTCTCTACTTTAAAGAGTCCTCTCCTGCTGATGTTCAGGTGTATATCAGCATGTAGTGTCTCTACTTTAAAGAGTCCTCTCCTGCTGATGTTCAGGTGTATATCAGTATGTAGTGTCTCTACTTTAAAGAGTCCTCTCCTGCTGATGTTCAGGTGTATATCAGTATGTAGTGTCTCTACTTTAAAGTGTCCTCTCCTGCTGATGTTCAGGTGTATATCAGTATGTAGTGTCTCTACTTTAAAGAGTCCTCTCCTGCTGATGTTCAGGTGTATATCAGTATGTAGTGTCTCTACTTTAAAGAGTCCTCTCCTGCTGATGTTCAGGTGTATATCAGTATGTAGTGTCTCTACTTTAAAGAGTCCTCTCCTGCTGATGTTCAGGTGTATATCAGTATGTAGTGTCTCTACTTTAAAGAGTCCTCTCCTGCTGATGTTCAGGTGTATATCAGTATGTAGTGTCTCTACTTAAAGAGTGCTCTCCTGCTGATGTTCAGGTGTATATCAGTATGTAGTGTCTCTACTTTAAAGAGTCCTCTCCTGCTGATGTTCAGGTGTATATCAGCATGTAGTGTCTCTACTTTAAGAGTCCTCTCCTGCTGATGTTCAGGTGTATATCAGTATGTAGTGTCTCTACTTTAAAGAGTCCTCTCCTGCTGATGTTCAGGTGTATATCAGTATGTAGTGTCTCTACTTTAAAGAGTCCTCTCCTGTTGATGTTCAGGTGTATATCAGTATGTAGTGTCTCTACTTTAAAGAGTCCTCTCCTGCTGATGTTCAGGTGTATATCAGTATGTAGTGTCTCTACTTTAAGAGTGCGCTCCTGCTGATGTTCAGGTGTATATCAGTATGTAGTGTCTCTACTTTAAAGAGTCCTCTCCTGCTGATGTTCAGGTGTATATCAGCATGTAGTGTCTCTACTTTAAAGAGTCCTCTCCTGCTGATGTTCAGGTGTATATCAGTATGTAGTGTCTCTACTTTAAGAGTCCTCTCCTGCTGATGTTCAGGTGTATATCAGTATGTAGTGTCTCTACTTTAAAGAGTCCTCTCCTGTTGATGTTCAGGTGTATATCAGTATGTAGTGTCTCTACTTTAAAGAGTCCTCTCCTGCTGATGTTCAGGTGTATATCAGTATGTAGTGTCTCTACTTTAAAGAGTCCTCTCCTGCTGATGTTTCAGGTGTATATCAGTATGTAGTGTCTCTACTTTAAAGAGTCCTCTCCTGCTGATGTTCAGGTGTATATCAGTATGTAGTGTCTCTACTTTAAAGAGTCCTCTCCTGCTGATGTTCAGGTGTATATCAGTATGTAGTGTCTCTACTTTAAAGAGTCCTCTCCTGCTGATGTTCAGGTGTATATCAGTATGTAGTGTCTCTACTTTAAAGAGTGCTCTACTGCTGATGTTCAGGTGTATATCAGTATGTAGTGTCTCTACTTTAAAGAGTCCTCTCCTGCTGATGTTCAGGTGTATATCAGCATGTAGTGTCTCTACTTTAAAGAGTCCTCTCCTGCTGATGTTCAGGTGTATATCAGTATGTAGTGTCTCTACTTTAAAGAGTCCTCTCCTGCTGATGTTCAGGTGTATATCAGTATGTAGTGTCTCTACTTTAAAGAGTCCTCTCCTGTTGATGTTCAGGTGTATATCAGTATGTAGTGTCTCTACTTTAAAGAGTCCTCTCCTGCTGATGTTCAGGTGTATATCAGTATGTAGTGTCTCTACTTTAAAGAGTCCTCTCCTGCTGATGTTCAGGTGTATATCAGTATGTAGTGTCTCTACTTTAAAGAGTCCTCTCCTGCTGATGTTCAGGTGTATATCAGTATGTAGTGTCTCTACTTTAAAGAGTCCTCTCCTGCTGATGTTCAGGTGTATATCAGTATGTAGTGTCTCTACTTTAAAGAGTGCTCTCCTGCTGATGTTCAGGTGTATATCAGTATGTAGTGTCTCTACTTTAAAGAGTCCTCTCCTGCTGATGTTCAGGTGTATATCAGCATGTAGTGTCTCTACTTTAAAGAGTCCTCTCCTGCTGATGTTCAGGTGTATATCAGTATGTAGTGTCTCTACTTTAAAGAGTCCTCTCCTGCTGATGTTCAGGTGTATATCAGTATGTAGTGTCTCTACTTTAAAGAGTCCTCTCCTGTTGATGTTCAGGTGTATATCAGTATGTAGTGTCTCTACTTTAAAGAGTCCTCTCCTGCTGATGTTCAGGTGTATATCAGTATGTCAGGGTTCCTGCAGGTTTCGCCAACTCAAATTTAAGACTTTTTAAGACCTTTTTAAGACCACTTCGAATAGAATTTAAGACCTATTTCACGGCAAGAAAGTATGAAGGAAAATTGCTATGAAAGAAGAAATACGTCCCATAATTACTTACAAATCAAATGTATTCATGTTCAACATAAGAACAATGACTGAACATAACAGCATAACAGTACAGAACTGTGTTAGCCAAAAAGTGTGTATGTGTCTCTGTGTGTGTGTGTTAGGGCTGTGCAATTAATCGTATTTTAATCGCAATTACGATTTTGGCCTGCCACAATTACAAAAACAACATAATCGAAAAAAACTATTATTTAGCTTTGCTAGGTTGTGACAGTGCAACATATTTGATCTCATTAATTTTAGTCTAATTTATTTTTATTTATCATATTTATATATGTTTAGTAGCTTGTGGAAGTGCGCTCCAAAATATTTGTTGATCTTGTTTATTGGTATTTATTATTTTGATATTATTTATTTAAATATATAATTTATTTAATTAATTTTTGTATTGGTTTTTCAGTTGAATTATACGTTCAGGGTAATCAACAGTTAAAAAGATACTGTTCAAATTATTATTTGTTTTAAAGTTCAATAAATGGATGTTTTCAAAGTCAATGAATAATGTTATTTAATAATCGTGATATCAATTATTGACCCAAATAATCGTGATTATGATTTTTGCCATAATCGAGCAGTGTGTGTGTGTGTGTGTGTGTGTGTGTGTGTGTGTGTGTGTGTGTGTGTGTGTGTGTGTGTGTGTGTGTGTGTGTGTGTGTGTGTGTGTGTGTGTGTGTGTGTGTGTGTGTGTGTGAGAGAGAGAGTGAGTAACAAGAGCTATATTCAGAGCTCTGCTGCCTTGGCTACAATCTTTCATCGTTGCTGTTGTATGATTGGTGTTTAACTACGGTATTTAGCGTATACACTACAGCACCTCCGCTTTTAGGGTTGACGTAGACCCAAACGTCGCCCAGAGGTCCAACGGTGTTGTTGCGGGAGCTGCTGGACTAGCTAACGCTGCACTAGCTAACGCTACATTAGCCAAACAAACGCTAATTTCTTTTGCAAAAGGTGCAGCGGGCTTCAAACCCGTTCCCCTCCCCTGGTTTCAACCAAGCACTAAATTCGATGTTTTCCAACCAAATACGGTTGAACTTACACTTCCCCATATTTATTTGTAAGTAGATTCGAAGAGACATGAGTTTCTGACTGCCGCTAGCTGAAGCTTGGTTGCTAGGTTACTAGCTGGGTGTTCTCCGTTAAGGGGCCGGGGGAAACAAAGTTAGTGATTACTGGTTCCATGTTGATTTATTTCAATACAAATTGTTGGGGGGAACTGAAAGGCTATTACCGTACAGGTTACTTTGCAGCCCGGACATTTCCCCCAAAACACATTTTAGACGCGATCGCAACACAGAAGTACCTTTCAAATCCCATCATTTTTAAAGACCTTCTAAATCATATTTAAGACCTTTCTTATTTTTTTGGTCATATTTAAGACCTTTTTAAGGCCTTCAATTCAGATGATCAAATTTAAGACTTTTTAAGACCCCGCGGGAACCCTGGTATGTAGTGTCTCTACTTTAAAGAGTCCTCTCCTGCTGATGTTCAGGTGTATATTAGTATGTAGTGTCTCTACTTTAAAGAGTCCTCTCCTGCTGATGTTCAGGTGTATATCAGATGTAGTGTCTCTACTTTAAAGAGTCCTCTCCTGCTGATGTTCAGGTGTATATCAGTATGTAGTGTCTCTACTTTAAAGAGTCCTCTCCTGCTGATGTTCAGGTGTATATCAGTATGTAGATCTCTCTACTTTAAAGAGTCCTCTCCTGCTGATGTTCAGGTGTATATCAGTATGTAGTGTCTCTACTTTAAAGAGTCCTCTCCTGCTGATGTTCAGGTGTATATCAGTATGTAGTGTCTCTACTTTAAAGAGTCCTCTCCTGCTGATGTTCAGGTGTATATCAGTATGTAGTGTCTTATTGTTCTCATACTGTCTGTGCTGCAGCACCTCTTTTCACCCTCTGTCTGAAACCAGAGCCCAGTCTGCTCTCATTGGTTAGCTGGCCGGCTCTGTTGTGATTGGTCAACCGCTTAGAGATGTCCCGCCCCATAGCCTATCACGTACAATGTGTTTGCGAGCTAGCCAATAGAAGCGTGAGTGTTACTATTTTCAGGAACTTATGGATTGTAGCCGTTGCAGACCATTTACATGCACTAAAACCAATAGAACACATTACAGTAAAAGGGAAAACCCCAAAAAGCAGAATCGGGACTCTTTAAAGAAACACAACTCATCATGTTTGTGATGTGCTTTCAGTCTTGATGCTAAGCTGAGCTAATCACAACCAGCACAAAGACATGAGATGTATTTCAAAGTACAATTGTTTTCTTCACTTAATATAAGCAGAAGCGTTGTGTGTCCTCCGCTCTTCACAAGAGGACCGCTCACTGTAATGATTGGCGTCTTCTTGCAGCAGAAATACAACTTTTTGTTGATCATATGTCTCCCCCCCCCCCCCCCCCCTCTCGTCTCTGACCCCCCAGTCTGGCTCCGTGGAAACCTTGCCGGCTCTAATTAAACTTTGGGCAGATTAGAACTTTGCCTTGTCAGTCTTTATTCATGCTTAAACAAGTTATTACTTTTTGAGAAATTAAATTAGCCGGCAATTAATTAATCGACACAGAGCTGGGAAAGAGGACGATAGGGGGAGGGAGGTGAGGGGGAGATGAAAGTGGAGGAGAGGAAGACAGGAAAGAGGAGGGGGAGAGGAGTCGGGGTTTGGCAGAAAATGAAGGAAACGGAGACAGATTTAAAAAAGGAGAATTACAGATATTTAAATGTCATCTGTTCTTTCGCTAATTAGCAAGAGAGAGAGCGATGAAGATGAAAATCGTTCTTCCAAACATCAACATTTGATGCTTTCTGAAGTCTGTACTACCCTCCTCTTCCTCCACCTTCTTCCTCCCGCCTCATGCAGAGGAGTTATTGAACATACAAGCACTCCTCCCCTTCTCCTCGTTTCTGAAATCCAGAATAATTTAACCTCAGACTTTGTTCTGAATTTATAAAATAAAGAAAATAGGACGATAAATGACGTTTGTAGCGATTTAGACAAAAATAATTGACATTGTTATTTCTTTAAATCATCATTGTTCAACTTAAAGGGGACCTATCATGCAAAATGCACTTTTGTACGTCTTTTCTACATGAATATGTGTCCCCGGTGTTCCAGGGAACTCACCAAGTGTCAGAAAACACAACCCTCTCTATTTTCCTCCATACCCAAATCTCTAAAAAAGGGGCTGCAACGGATCTGATAAAAACTGATCCAGATTTGAACACTGTCCTGACGTCAGGACGGTGGCGCTACGGCTATTGGGCCAACTCCACCAATCAGGAGGAGACAGCCACGGACATTGCCGTTCCAAAGCGCTGGAGACGCTGTAGTACATATGCCAGGCCTGTAGGTGGTGCTGTTCTCACTGAATCAGCCCTTGCTAAAACAGGGGTAAAAAATGTCAAATTGAGCGAAATGAGGCATGGCTAAAATGCATGATCTGTTTGGTATTTTGAAAAAAAAAAAGTATAAATATGCCTTATATAGGTATGGTCCTACACTATATTATTCAAATATAGCATGATAGGTCCCCTTTAACATATGATTTCTTTGTGTTTTGTTTTTGTAAAAATTGGTTCCAAAGTAGCGTATTATAGTTTCTTTACAAGTTTCAAATATAACAGTAATTAAAAAGTAGCAAAACATATTTTCTCCACCTTAAGAAGACCATGTATTGTGTACCAGGTTTTGTTAGTCATTGAAGCGTTCTCACATTCTCCATGTTTTACACGGCTGAATTATGCAATCAAATGCAAATATACTACATATTTTTGCCATGAATTTACACACATTTCCCCAAGTGTTATTCATGCATTGGTAACTTTAGGATGTCCACTCATTAAATTCAAGTAGTAAGTGAAAACAGAAAGACATGCTGTGAGTCTGTTGTTTCATCAGACGCTGATGCAACGCCACCGCCGGCTTCAACTCTAACTCTGACTGTTTACAACCACTTCCTGTAAACAAGCCAGCGCTTCCTGCCGTGCCGCTGTCCGCAAGGTCTCTGATAATTAATGTGCACCGTGCTACACCATCAGAAGAAGCATTGTATTTGAAGCTTTCAGCATCGTATCCGAGCTTCGAGAACTAATGTTTTTATTCGTAGCGTTTTGTGTTTGCGGCGGCTGAGAATGAACCAAAGCAAGTGCCTGAAGCTATATCAAGAACAATAACACAGCGGCTTCTCCTGGACATTAATATTTGAACGTGTGTGTGTGTGTGTGTGTGTGTGTGTGTGTGTGTGTGTGTGTGTGTGTGTGTGTGTGTGTGTGTGAGAGGTCATCACAGATGCTGAGGAACATAGTGTTTGCTTTGAATGCACAGCCTGACCTGGATACAGAGATCCTGGCAGCACGCGTGCATCTGTTTAAAAAGGAAATCCACGCTCTGATTTCTCTGCAGACTTAATCTCACTTTGGGGTATTGTTCATGCAGGAGGTCTCCGCACTGTAACCGGCAACCGTGGGACTTTCATATCTGATTAGTTAGGCTCATTTTTTTGTCTTGTTTTCCGAGATGAATGGCCAGGTAGTCGGCCAGCGATTGTATTAGATTCTCATTTCAAGACACGTTTATGGTAATGTACACGGAGCCTTGTTGCCAGGTTTAACTGCACACTAGATTTACTCTGAGAAGTCTCACTGACTCCAAACACACAATCTGGGGCCGTTAGAGATTCTTCAAATGAAGGCTTAACTTGCTCCTGTTTTCTCTCACAGTTTTATTTTGTGAAATTAAGAGATTTCCTGATAGGAGGAGATAATGAGCTTCTTGTTGTGCCATGAATATCATATTCTTACATGTCCAGCGTGGTCACCTGAGAGTCTTATTTCATCTTTATATAGGCAACTATATTTACCTTAGTGTCCATGTAACGCTTGGCCTCAACAAGTCCATTTTTTCCCCCAAAAATGTCCACAGTGCCATACTGTATAACATCACTGATTTCTGGTGAAAATACCCTAAAATACTGGGATCATCCTACAACATGTTATATCTGTTTGAAGTGTAAAACGCAAACAAACCCTAGGTCGTTAGAATAACATTTAAACATTCATTTGTTTAAACATTCATCCACCCTTTGCTCAATCCAAGGGCTACTGAACAGTTGTTGACTTCATTTCAAGATCTCCAAGTTTTTGCTGTTCCATTATTGTCTTATTCCAAATACATGTCCCACTGTGAGAACCCTAATTTTAACCCTCCTAAACTAACCGTTTCTGTCTCATTGGACCCGAGAATACATTTTTTCTACTGTTTCTTCAAGACTCTGCTTCTTCTTCCAAGACGTCAATATTTGTGAATCTGACAAACATCCAACAACAAGGACGCCTCGTGTTCCTCCGTTACGGTAAAACTGTAAAATGTGATCACATCTGATAGGAGTGACGGACAAAACAAGTGTAATGAGCCTCAGACGGCTTTTTAAAGAAAACAAATGTGTCCTTTAATGTTCCCGTGGAGATGGAGCGATGTGAGTCGTTGTGAGTCTCGCTGTCGGATCGGACTTACACACCTGTCCATGTTGTTTTCCATGCATCACACAATCAGCAGTGTTGTAGGTTTAAAGAGTTCCTGTTTACGCCTGTCTCTTGAAGTTAACTCACACACTGACGCATCAAACGGGAAGCTGAGACAGTCAAACAAACTGCCTGACCCCCCCCCCCCCCAACAATCAGTCAATACGACTGTAAATAACATCAACCCATCGGAAAAAATGAAAAATATAAAATTGGAGATCAGATCAGAAAAAGCTCGAATTAGCGGCGAGGTGAAATACATCTGCTCAGTGAACGAAATGCCAAGCAGTCAATTATTAATAGTCCAGAGGAAAAGAGAGTGCACACACACACACACACACACACACACACACACACACACACACACACACACACACACACACACACACACACACACACACACACACACACACACACACACACACACACACACACACACACACACACACACACACACACACACACACACACACACAGTCGTACTTATACCCCTGTGGAATCGGCCTACTATGAAGGAAAAATTCAATTATCCTACAAAAGTGAATAAATTTGCAGCATCGCAGCCCGTGGCTGTAGCCGCTCCTGCCATTTCCCAAGATGCATTTGGGGATCATATGAAAAGGGGGTTGGTGGGGGGGGGGGCACATGGAGAGGGGGGCACATGGAGAGGGGGGTGGGGGTGAAGGCTTATTAATGGGACATTGCAATCTCTTAAGTCTGTCACAGTGGAAACACACTCAGAGCTGCTCCTTGAGATTGAGCTGTGTGTGTGTGTGTGTGTGTGTGTGTGTGTGTGTGTGTGTGTGTGTGTGTGTGCATGTGCGTGTGCGTGCGTGTGCGTGTGCGTGCGTGCGTGTGGTGTGCGTGTGTGTGTGTGTGTGTGTGTGTGTGTGTGTGTGCATGTGCGTGTGCGTGTGCGTGCGTGTGCGTGTGCGTGCGTGCGTGTGTGTGTGCGTGTGTGTGTGTGTGTGTGTGTGTGTGTGTGTGTGCATGTGCGTGTGCGTGTGTGTGCGTGTGCGTGCGTGCGTGTGTGTGTGCGTGTGTGTGTGTGTCTCAATGTAACCACTGCCAGAAAATGAGGGAGACGAGCTCTCGAGCTGCTGATGTTCTAGTTTAATGAGAAAGAGAAATAGGAAACACTCAAAATCTAAAACACTGACAGTCAAACTGAATTAGACTTAGTGATGTTAAATTAAACCCAGTTAAATTAAACCCAGTTAATCACAAATCAAACCAACAGAACTTTAAACCTAATAATCAAACAGCTGCAGTTTTACAATCAGACAAATGACAAACTTGAAATATGAGAAGAAACAATAATGCTCATCTTTTAACCAAAGATGGGACAAATTGTTGAGGTTTACAACACAAGCCATTACTTAGGACCCTCCAGTTAGATGTCACAGTTACTGTCCATGTTGTCCCTTTTTTATTATTTGTGGATGTTTACTTTATGTATTTTAGTTTTAACTGTATTTCACTGTTTTGTGTATGAAGTCTCCCCCTCCATCTTTCCTTGACGTTTTCAAGACGTGTTTGGTACATCAATATCCAAGCTACTATATTTTGTAATATTTGTACTTATAGTTTTAGGTTTTTTAGGGATATTAATGATCCGTGTTAATATTTCTTTTAAGTTTTTTAAGGTTAAATCCTTTTTTGAAATAATTTATTTAAATAATTCTGCTATTCTTGCTCCTTCTCTGATTTCCTCTTAACTCTGTTTGCATCCTGTTAGAAAAATATCACTGGTCACCGGCTTGATCTTCTATATCACGATCCATGTATTTATCATCCTCTCAAGAATGGAAGTAGTCTTCACACACAGAGCTGCGTGGGACAAATAGTTCCCTGAACAGTGTCCTTCAAGATGCTTATATACAAGAGAGGGAGTTACGGTCAACAAGATGGAGGAACACTGGTTCAAAGCATTATGCTGACATTAGTTCAGATTAGCTAAGGCCTGCGTAAGCAATACACATGACAGTCATATGTCTATCTCCCTAGAGCAGTGCTTCTCAAACTTATTTCAGTAATGTACCCCCTTTGAAACATTTTCTCAGCCAAGTACCCCCTGACCGACCCCGGACATTTTTGATAGAAAAATCCTATATAAATAATTACAATATAGTGATGTTCCATCAGTGTGTGATTTATTAACTCCTTCATGCATTGTACAAACAGAGAAGAACCAGTTAAGCACCAGAAAAGCACAAGAATGGATCTTGAACCCTTGGTGGTTCTAGGAATATTTTATATAAAACTGTGTTTTCTATTTAACTTATTGTACTATAATTATTTTTGTAATCATGCATGGTATTTCTTTTATTAACCTTATTTTAATTTTTTTATCTCACGTACCCCCTGCAGTACCCCAACGTACCCCTAGGGGTCCGCGTACCCCCATTTGAGAATCACTGCCCTAGGGGATGTGTCATCATGTTAATCATAGGAACATACTGTAGCTATCGTATACAAAACACAGTGTCTCATGAGCGTCATCCATGTAGTCATACGTCTTGTTATGTACACAGTTACAGTTAGGCCTCTGTTATCATGTGCTACTCTGATACAGAAAGAGTACATTCAGTATGTTCCCAACACACCCCTATCCACCAAAGCAAATGTTTTGTTTGTGTAAACCTACATGGCAATAAACCAGATTCTGATTTCCATTGATATCGAGGGAAATGTCTATAAATACTATTCAACCGCAGCCTCAGTTGTCAGCTTCCTCCATCAGTGCATCCATCAGAGTGTGTGTTATTGTTTGTCAGCAGCAGCTTTTCATGTTTCCTCCCTGATCATTTCTGTCTTTTCTTCACGACTCCAAACTGATTGTGTGTTTGGCGTGACGACTGTCAGCGTCTCCACTTCCTGTTTTGATCCGACAGGAAGAGTCTACCTGATGGATGCCCGCTCATATTCCCGCTCACATGAAGACAGATTGATGACCGGACGCAGAAAACTACATGTGACAGGCGTGTGCAGGTAACGTCACGTTGTGTTCGGGGATACAAATGGATTGAGCCTGATCTCTGGGGATATTCCTCGTGGTTTGTGCTTCTAGAAATGCCAGCTTTGATTTGTTGTTATACGTGAAGGAGCGTGTGAAAAGTCAAGATCTTTGAGCGAATACCAAAATGCTTTAGTTGCCTAAACAAATCTGCAACAAGCATTCGGCAATAATGCATTTGGTAGTTGACATTTTATTTGATTGTAAATAAGGTTTGAGATTTATAAAAGTAGATTTGTCGAGGTCGGAAAACTATTTCACGCCCATTTAAGAGCTGTGAAACATATCAATTGATTTTGGAGATTTTAGCCAACATGGACGAGATCTTAAAAAAGACAACAAATATATATGGACTATAGGCAATATTAAACTCTAAACCTTACATTTAGTGACGCTTTGTTGGTCAAATATGACATCTTCTGCATAACACTTTAAATTATCTACTGGATGGGATTCAAAGTATCAAAGGCAAACATAAAGGGACCCAGTAATGAGCTCTGAGGAACACCACAATACAGAATTAAGACTTTCGTGCAACAAAACCACAACAAGCAGCTATTTAACACAACAACATTTCTACATTGACATCATTTTAACGGAAGATATTTGTAGAAATAAAAGAAAAAGGAGCGAAAATGAACTTTAAACTTCAAATTTTGTGGTGTTTTGTTGGTAAAATATGACATTGTCTGCATTACACGAAATAAATCCTACATTGGCCTCATTTTAAAGGAACTAGGAGGCGGAAATGAACTTTACGTTTTGTTCATAACATCATAACATAGATACAAATGAATCTTACTTCAATACTGAAACTGAACATTGGACAAGCTATTGTTTACATTACATTACATGTCACTTATCCAAAGCGACTTACATACTCAATACTGTGGACAATCTCCTCAGGGACACAACGACATGCTGACTGCAGTGGGGTTTGAACCTGTGACCCCCTGATCCAAACACCAAGGCTCTATCCACTGCGCCACACGCCTCCAAACAAGCTATTGTTTAGGTAATTAATCTTCAATGGTTATCATTTAAAAAGAATATTCTGGTAGAAATGACACTACACTTTATAACTATTGAGATGATTTGAATGTCTGACTGCTGCCCTGTTGGCAAATAAAGAGTTAGGGTTGTTTTTCCTGAATTAAAACCGACAGTCCCAAAGTCTGTTGTCTCTCTTTGATGCATTACTGCAATAACTGACACAAAATGATCCAGAAAGCGTAAAAAACAACATGTGACAGGTGACGTCTGGGATGAATCGATTCAGCCTCATCTCAGGGGAAATTCAGAGTTGTTTGTGCTCCAACAAATGCCAGCATGTGTTTGTTGTTATCTGTGTAAAAGTGAGTGGAGTCCACCGGCGCGATTCTTTTGTTAAATCCAATAAAAACTGAAAAGAAATAAAAATGAACTGACTTTTTAATCTCTTTTCAAGCGTCTTTAAATGAGATTAAGTAGATTCATCCTCATCCTCATCCATATTTTAGCCTTTGACAAATATTAAACAGCCCATAAAAAGAATAAAAGAACG
Source organism: Trematomus bernacchii (assembly GCF_902827165.1). Taxonomy (NCBI): domain Eukaryota; kingdom Metazoa; phylum Chordata; class Actinopteri; order Perciformes; family Nototheniidae; genus Trematomus; species Trematomus bernacchii. Next base: position 120,299 of record NW_022987618.1, on the reverse strand, counting down.
AAACTGGAACACAGAAAAAGGAGATCCACTTCCTCTCGGAAACACTCAAGCAAAACGAGGAACATAAATTATAAGTACCCTGCTTTTTTTATGTTTACTCATAAATTCATGCGACGCCAGAGATTTACAGCACGTCCTTATTTCCACAGTGATATTTCTCTGTCCTCCATGCTGAAAGGAAGCACCTCTAAGGACTCTGCAATCGTCTTGAAAAGGAAGCGAAACTGTGCAGAGAGATAATTTGACTGAGAACATTAGGAAGGCTGCAGATCAACTTCCCTGTCAGACTTTGTGTCATTTCTGAGATGAAGTTTGCAGAGGACTCTGTCTTTCCTTTTTTCAATGTAGGAAATAAAGTGTGACAGACATGTTTCTATTCCCTCCCCTGCTGGAAATCTAAAAGTAAAAAGCCCTCAAACAGAAGCGGAGTCCGTCACTGTGCATCGAGGCTGGAGCGCGGCGATGCTGCTCCCACGAGGAAATCTGCTTCACCAACTAAACTTCATGTGGAAAAAAGTGGTTCAGTGCAACTTCAGCTGCTTAGAGAGACGCTGCAGCTGCATCACACAGACGTGAGTTAGGAGAGGGAAAGGGCATTTAAGGTATATCGGATCCTCTTAGAACAGATGTTAAAGAATCCTTCAAAGAAAAAGGCAAGATCTGAAGTACAAAGACGGTAAAAAGTTGTAATGACGGTAGAAATAACTGGAAAAAACATTCCCAAAGTAGCTGCTTTTTAAAGTCCCTCGCTCCAAGTTATAGGAATACAAAATAAAAGTGCATTGAGCTTTAATTTTGCATCACGAAGCAGCAAACAAATACCAATCAGCAGAACATAGAGACCTACAGATAATGAAGAACTGCCGGACTTCTCTTAGAGGAAGGAAATCTTGACTTCTACCACGAATTCGACAGTGTGGAAAATAGTGGTTCAGTGCAACTGCTTAAAAAGATGCTGCAGCTGCATACAACAGAAGTACGTTAGGAGAGGAGAGGGCATTTAAGGTATATCGGACCCTTTGAGAACGGATGTCAAAGATCCTTCAAAGAAAAAGGCAAGATATGAAGTACAAAGACGGTAAAAGGTTGTAATGACGGTAAAAATAACTAGAAAAAACCTTCCCAAAGTAGCTCCTTTGAAGTCCACCCATCTCCAAATTAAAGGAGTTCAAATACAAGATGTCTCTTTTCATTTTGGAAAACAAAACAGCCAACAAACATTAAGACCTACGGGTAATGTAGAACTGCCGGACTTCTTGGATTGTACCGTGAATTCGACAGGGCATCACTGTACCTTTTATTAGACTAGGACATGGATAAAAACCTTGTGACAAGGACGCAGAGACATGTGGCTAAAAAAAGTGAAAGTATAGTAACAGTAGTCCAGTGTCAGCTTGAGACACAATGCGCCTACATTTAGCAGCTGAAAATAACAGGACGTTTCTGGTCAAGAGTGAAGGTGTTGCTAATTTGACAGCACATTGCCAGGAAAGTATCCCACAACTTGGTTTGATATTGGAAAGTTCTGCGGGTAACCAATAATGTCCAAAATCAACGATCAGCAAAACAGGAAGTCTACACTACCTGGTGGACATCCATACTGAAAAGATTCAGTCGTTTAAACGTGAGTAAACTCTACACAAAAAATACAAAATCTTTACATTGTGGCCAACAAATGTTTAAGATACTTAAAGCAGTGAATGCAATCGGCAGGAATAAGAAGCTAACGATAGGCTATAAAGGAACTACAGGACGGTCACAAATAAAATGTTTGTTATAGTTGATACAATATCTCCGAACACTGAAGTCTTTTTTTCACCGAACCGGAAGTTATAAGCACCAATGGTATTTTTCCATTGTATTTCGTTAAATTGGCTATAAAAGAACTACAGCACGGTCACATGACTTCACGTCACCACCGCTAAGCTAAAGGTGGCTAATGTTGGGCTATAAAGGAACTACAGCACGGTCACATGACTTCACGTCACCACCGCTAAGCTAAAGGTGGCTAATGTTGGGCTATAAAGGAACTACAGCACGGTCACATGACTTCACGTCACCACCGCTAAGCTAAAGGTGGCTAATGTTGGGCTATAAAGGAACTACAGCACGGTCACATGACTTCACGTCACCACCGCTAAGCTAAAGGTGGCTAATGTTGGGCTATAAAGGAACTACAGCACGGTCACATGACTTCACGTCACCACCGCTAAGATAAAGGTGGCTAATGTTGGGCTATAAAGGAACTACAGCACGGTCACATGACTTCACGTCACCACCGTTAAGCTAAAGGCGGCTAATGTTGGGCTATAAAGGAACTACAGCACGGTCACATGACTTCACGTCACCACCGCTAAGCTAAAGGTGGCTAATGTTGGGCTATAAAGGAACTACAGCACGGTCACATGACTTCACATCACCACCGCTAAGCTAAAGGCGGCTAATGTTGGGCTATAAAGGAACTACAGCACGGTCACATGACTTCACGTCACCACCGCTAAGCTAAAGGTGGCTAATGTTGGGCTATAAAGGAACTACAGCACGGTCACATGACTTCACGTCACCACCGCTAAGCTAAAGGTGGCTAATGTTGGGCTATAAAGGAACTACAGCACGGTCACATGACTTCACGTCACCACCGCTAAGCTAAAGGAGGCTAATGTTTGGCTATAAAGGAACTACAGCACGGTCACATGACTTCACGTCACCACCGCTAAGCTAAAGGTGGCTAATGTTGGGCCTGATGACGTTTAAAAGTCCTATTTTGACACTTGTTAGCAGACCTTATTTAAGGGCTCTAACCAAAAACACGTTCAAAACAACCATTGACTTTGAGACGAGGGAACCAGAAGTGTTAAAATGCTGACTGAATTTCAGATTTAAGGACTCATTACTGCACCTCTATAAAAAGCAATTTGTTGATGAACAGGAGGGTTTTGCATTATCTTTGATTATTAATTTTGCCTGTAACGAGGGTGTAAAAGTAGATTTATGGAGTTGAGAAAAACAATCTCGACACAAGGTCAATTGAGGAGAAGTGAAAATTACCCCGGAAAGACCTTTCCTCCATCTCTTATATTTTTGTCTTTATTCTATATTTAATCTTTCATGTCTGTTCCTTACTTTGTTCCCATATTCCCTTCCCTCCCTCGTCCACCTGTCTTTTATCTTTTGTCCAGCTTTCCGTTTGTGGCTGGCTCGTTTATTTTCTCCATCTTTCTAAAACTTTGTTTCTGCCTGCATCTCTGTGTCTCTGTTTCCCCTGACGTCCCACAGTCTTTGTTCTTCCTCTCTGCAGCATCGCAGCCAGCCGGGAGGAAGAGGGACCGGACCTGCTGAGATCAAACTTTACTCTCCTACTTCATGTGAGTGTGTGTTAAAAACACTCCTGTAGTGACGGGTAAGGAGAGGCAGAAATTCCAGGTAAAGTTAGGAAAAACAGTACAAAATCAGTAGAAAAGCATGACAGCTACTCAATTAATAATGGGATGGAGAATAATAATCCAAAAGTTACAGATGTGGCAAGATCTCACTCAATAAAATATCTTTTGTTATAGTTGATACAATATCTGCCAGAAGTTGTAAGCATAGCAAGGGCTCCCTTGACCAAAGTCCAATGGTATTTTTCCATTGGATTTTGTTAAATTGGCTATAAAGGAACTACAGCACGGTCACATGACTTCACGTCACCACCGCTAAGCTAAAGGAGGCTAATGTTGGGCTATAAAGGAACTACAGCACGGTCACATGACTTCACGTCACCACCGCTAAGCTAAAGGAGGCTAATGTTGGGCTATAAAGGAACTACAGCACGGTCACATGACTTCACGTCACCACCGCTAAGCTAAAGGTGGCTAATGTTGGGCTATAAAGGAACTACAGCACGGTCACATGACTTCACATCACAACCGCTAAGCTAAAGGAGGCTAATGTTGGGCTATAAAGGAACTACAGCACGGTCACATGACTTCACGTCACCACCGCTAAGCTAAAGGTGGCTAATGTTGGGCTATAAAGAAAACACAGCATGGTCACATGACTTCACATCACCACCGCTAAGCTAAAGGAGGCTAATGTTGGGCTATAAAGGAACTACAGCACGGTCACATGACTTCACGTCACCACCGCTAAGCTAAAGGTGGCTAATGTTGGGCTATAAAGGAACTACAGCACGGTCACATGACTTCACATCACAACCGCTAAGCTAAATGAGGCTAATGTTGGGCTATAAAGGAACTACAGCACGGTCACATGACTTCACGTCACCACCGCTAAGCTAAAGGTGGCTAATGTTGGGCTATAAAGAAAACACAGCATGGTCACATGACTTCACATCACCACCGCTAAGCTAAAGGAGGCTAATGTTGGGCTATAAAGGAACTACAGCACGGTCACATGACTTCACGTCACCACCGCTAAGCTAAAGGAGGCTAATGTTGGGCTATAAAGGAACTACAGCACGGTCACATGACTTCACGTCACCACCGCTAAGCTAAAGGTGGCTAATGTTGGGCTATAAAGGAACTACAGCACGGTCACATGACTTCACATCACAACCGCTAAGCTAAAGGAGGCTAATGTTGGGCTATAAAGGAACTACAGCACGGTCACATGACTTCACGTCACCACCGCTAAGCTAAAGGTGGCTAATGTTGGGCTATAAAGAAAACACAGCATGGTCACATGACTTCACATCACAACCGCTAAGCTAAAGGAGGCTAATGTTGGGCTATAAAGGAACTACAGCACGGTCACATGACTTCACATCACAACCGCTAAGCTAAAGGTGGCTAATGTTGGGCTATAGAGTGGCGAAGTCACGCCCATCTACTTCCGCCCCATGGGACCTTATTTCGGAAAAATAATGTATTGAAGTCAATGGAGAGAGAAAGATTATCTTTCGATCCCGTTTGAATTGTGCCATGAATTACACATATGATGTTTGTCAATCTTAAAAAATAATTTCCATGTCAAAAAAGCTCCTTCATACTTCCATACATGATGTATTGTGTGGAGGTTTGGGGGAACACATACAAAACAAATACACATCCTATCTTCATCCTGCAAAAAAGAGCAATACGAGTTATACACAAAACTTCGTACAGAGAACCAACAAATAAATTATTTATCAAACTAAAAACACTAAAACTACAAGACCTGGTTGACTATAAAACCATTCAAATGATGTACAAGGCCGCAAATCATCATTTGCCTCATGGTGTCCAGGGACTTTTTACACGGAGAGAAGGCATGCACATGTTGAGAGGAAACTGCATTTTCAAAAAACCACCCGTACGTACAAATGCCAAACTTCATTGCATCTCATCAAAAGGTGTTAGTCTGTGGAATAAATGTAGTGATGCACTGAAAAATTGTACAACTTTATATAAAATGAAAGTATTATTCAAGAGCCAAACCATTAGTGGTTATGAACAGTACCTGTAAAAATTATTTTTGTTATTTCCTGTAATTGTAAAAGTAATTACTTCCTGATTGTTTTTGTAAAAAAGTATCAAGACAAACATGTCGCTGATGACGATGACCTAATTACTTCATTTATACTGCAAGGAAAATGTACGCTAGAAGGGGTAGGACCAGAAAAGTTTTTTAAGCTTCTTCTTGCCCCTGTTGAACACGACAGAGACTCATTTAAGATTTATTGTTGTTTCTTTTTATTTCTTTTTTTTTTTGCATTATCATTATTATTTATTTTATTGTACTTTGGTATAATTATTATTATTATGAGTGAGAAGGAAGAAAAGGAAGAAGCAATATATATTATGATTAGTATTGATGTATGTTTTGTTTCTGACATGTTCAATAAATTGACATAAATTGACATAAAAAAAATTGTGCCATGAATTACACATATGATGTTTGTCAATCTTAAAAAATCATTTCCATGTCAAAAAAGTCACAGTTTGTCGTAAAACTGTTGAAATATAAGACTATGAAAAATACGTAACTAGGAAGACTACAAATCCCAGAGTAAGTGATGTCACAATTGTTTTCCTCCACTAAGAGATAGCTAAGATCAGCGCCATATAGATATAATCTATCTATATGGCGCTGGCTAAGATAAGATAACTTTAACAAGATGCCTGTGTGCTTAGTGCCAGGTTGTTCATACCAGCAATGGGTCTTGCTCGTTCTTTTGCTTCCCGTCTGATGAAAGGACCAGGAGTGGCTGGATCAAGCTAGCTAGTAGCTAGCACGTTAGTTAGCATTACAGCAGTGTCATTTTTATTAGCCTTAACATGAAGTAACATTAAGTAACCCAACATGTTAAACAGTAAGAGTAGTAGTCATATTTCGTGAACCCTTTGAAGAGTACTGTCACACCGGTGTGATCATTCTATAATACACCATTTAAGCCCGGGGGAGGAATGCTAACGCTAACGCTAGCGATCTTCTCTACTTCATGCTATCTGCACAAATGGTTGACATTAAACATTAAAACGACCAGGCAGTTCAGAGAGAATCAAAGGAAGGCAGGCAGGCAGCTTTGCATGACTTTCTTCAGGACGTGTTTCATTGTGGTGATAGTGAGGGTAGTCAATCGATTTGTTGACAAGACAGTAGTGACGGCCATCTTGGTGACGTGTGTTGTTGACCAGAGATGTAGTTCATTGAGCGTTTCACACAAACAAATGTGTTACTTCACAGTTTTACGACACATTTCTTTTTTTTTTTACTTGCAAAATGATCTTTTAAATTGACAAACATCATATGTGTAATTCGTGGCACAATTCAAACGGGATCGAAAGATAATCTTTCTCTCTCCATTGACTTCAATGCATAACTTTTCCGAAATAAGGTCCCATGGAGGTCCACCGGAAGGGGAGGGACTTCGCCTCTCTATGAGGGAACTACAGCACGGTCATATGACTTCACGTCACAACCGCTAAGCTAAAGGTGGCTAATGTTGGGTGTGATGACGCTATGTCGTCTCATTTAGACACTTGTTAGCAACAGCTGTTTTAATGAAACATAGAAGTCTCGGATACTCACACAATTAAAAAAAATTAAAGAGAGAGTTTGTGTCAAAGAAAAAGACACACAGTGACTCCAGAGAAATTACTGTGATTCTCTGCTTCAGGCTACACGCACACACACAAACACACACACAGACACACAGACACACACACAAACACACACACACACACACACACACACACACACACACACACACCACACACACACACACACACACACACACACACACACACTACGTACAGTACGTCTCTGAGCTACCACAGAGAGGTCAAAAAGTCAGCAGAACGCCTCGAGCCAAATCAAACTACTACTCTGGCTGTGTGAGTGTGAGTGTGTGTGTGTGTGTGTGTGTGTGTGTGTGTGTGTGTGTGTGTGTGTGTGTGTGTGTGTGTGTGTGTGTGTGTGTACCTGTACCTGCTGGAAAATCAATAGATAAGAGCACCGACTGTTTGTATGTGTAACTGTTCACTTCCTCCTATATGTTCATATCCTTTGTCTACTTAACATCTATTTAATTCAACCTTAATGTCAGTTTTTTTATTTAGCCGTTATTGATCTTGAAGTCAAAAAAGAGAAGGGATAAGGAGAGATTCTTCAATCATCTATTGAAGAGGAAAAAGAGGAGGAACACAATTAAAAGTAGGTTGGATGTTGGTGCTATTTTTGATGCTGATGAACACACTTTGTTTCTCCCTCTTCATCAGTTCCGACCATCTGTATGGACGGTGTTCAGTGAACACGTTGGCAGGCGATGAGATTGTGTGTGTGTGTGTGTGTGTGTGTGTGTGTGTGTGGTGTGTGTGTGTGTGTGTGTGTGTCAGGGAGGGTTGCCAGATCAATAGACAGCAGGAGCTTCGGTGACTTGCGGGATAGATCAGAGCTGCTGGTTGCCCTGATAACACACACACACACACACACACACACACACACACACACACACACACACACGCACACACACACACACACACACACACACACACACACACGCATATTAAAACACCCTCAAAAAAAGTTTCTGATCTCCTAAAACGTTTTGAAATCCTGCGTACGTTGTTTTTATGTTGCTAAAGCGTTCTTACAATATTCCTAAAGGTTTTATTAAATATCACGTAGTACCGATTTACTAAATAAGAGAAGGATGCACATCATATATCAGCACTGACATATCCTGCTAATGCTGCAGAAAGATATGCATGTCAATAAATGTGTTTTTAAAAATGTTTAAATTAACTTGCCGATGGGACGTGTCTAATCGCTGGAACCTGTGGCTGGTAGATTAAAAAGCAGCAGACTGAAGAGTGCTGCTGTTTATCAACACTTTTCTCTGCGCTTTGATGCGTTTTAAACTTAATTCCTGACTTCAGTATCACATCTGAGGCGCTGCGGTGAAAATGATCTCGTTCACACTTCAATTCATGCAATTTACATGTATTAATGCATTTAACACTTTAATAAATGGACTGTGTAGTGTCTGAGAGATCTGTGTGAGGATTGGACTGAGAGACTCTGTGAGGTAAAGAGTGCTTCTTTGACAGAAAGAAAGACCTCTGAAGTTTTACCAGCAGACACAAACAAGACAAGACAAAGGGAATAAAACGAGAGAGGAGGAAATAAAAGGCCGTCATGGAGCTTCACAGTGTTTTCTCACGACAGCGGGGAGAAGAAGGAGGAGAGTAAGAGGAGGAAATAAAAACAAACCTGCCACAGATCCCGTTCAAAAGGAGATAAAACAGCAGTAGGCCATTACCTTCACTTTAGACCGGGAGCTTTATATACTTGTTAAACTGCCTGGCAATCTGACGTATCCAGGGTACATGCAGGAATCCTGAAGTCAGATGTAAAACCTTTTAAGACCTTTTTTAAGACCCTTTCCATACATTTGAAGACCTCATCGCCACTTTGAGTTTTAACCGGTTTCATTGGCGACACACTTTACCTCACATTTACTATATACAGTATTGATTGTCCTTCCTCCTTATCTTCCAACCATTTGCGGTATTTTTGGATGTTTAAGTATTTTTGGAACTTTAAGTATTTTTGGAATTTACGGTATTTTTGGAACTTTAAAGGGGACCTATCATGCAAAATGCCCTTCTGTACGTCTTTTCTACATGAATATGTGTCCCCGGTGTTCCAGGGAACTCACCAAGTGTCAGAAAACACAACCCTCTCTATTTTCCTCCATACCCAAATCTCTAAAAAAGGGGCTGCAACGGATCTGATAAAAACTGATCCAGATTTGAACACTGTCCTGACGTCAGGACGGTGGCGCTACGGCTATTGGGCCAACTCCACCAATCAGGAGGAGACAGCCACGGCCATTGCCGTTCGAAAGCGCTGGAGACGCTGTAGTACATATGCCAGGCCTGTAGATGGTGCTGTTCTCACTGAATCAGCCCTTGCTAAAACAGAGCTAAAAAATGTCAAATAGAGCAAAATGAGGCATGGCTAAAATGCATGATCTGTTTGGTATTTTGAAAAAAAATACCAAAAAAAAGTATAAATATACTATATTATTCAAATATGGCATGATAGGTCCACTTTAAGTATTTTTGGATCTTTAAGTATTTTTGGAACTTTAAGCATATTTGGAAGTTTAAGTATTTTTGGAACTTTAAGTATTTTTGGAAATTATGGTATTTTTGGAACTTTAAGTATATTTGGAACTTTAAGTATATTTGGAACTTTAAGTATTTTTGGAATTTACGGTATTTTTGGAGCTTTAAGTATTTTTGAACTTTAAGTATTTTTGGAACTTTGAGTATTTTTGGATCTTTAAGTATTTTTGGATCTTTGGACCCTTTCCATACATTTTAAGACCTCATCTCCACTTGGAGTTCTAACCGGTTACCTTGGCGACACACTTTACCTCACATTTACTATATACAGTATTCATTGTCCTTCCTCCTTATCTTCCAACCATTTGGACGCAGACTTGCATTTCTCCATAACGATGTTGTTTAACAACCGGCGTAAACGGACCTTCGCGCTATCAAGCAGTGAGCGTGCGATGTCCTGTTCAGATGACGTCAGATCCAACGGGATGCCATAAATAAACTACACAGAATCACACTACACACCTACGCAATGATTACATTCAGGCAGACTGTAGAATACCTCTTTGGACAATTCATATACTTATTGAAAACAAGCTACAAAATGTAAGACCTTGGAAAATGCCGTTTAATACTTTTTAATAGCCTTAATTTTCGCTAAATTGATTTATCAACTTGTAATACTTTTTAACAGGACCCCGCGGACACCCTGGTAGAGATGTGATTTCCTTTCTTGGAATTCTGCTTTTAACAGCCAAAACATAGCTAGTGGACAAACAAAGTAAACATGATTATATCATGGAGAACACTACGGTTTGTTGGTCTCCATGAATACAGATTTTTTTTAAGTGACTACGTAAATACAATTTATTTTCATTAATTGTAATATTATTATAACTTTAAAAAAGTGTTATATTTATCAATAATACACAGTTGTTTTTTTTCGTATTTCTTTTATTTCAATTATTTGTTTTTTATGAGAATTCAACCCCTGTTTCCCCCTCCACCCAGGCACGCAACCTTGGTGTTATATTTGACCCCACCCTCTCCCTCGAGCCCCACATCCGCCAAGTTGTAAAAACCTCATTTTTCCACCTCCGCAATATCGCCAAACTCCGTCCCTCTCTCACCCGCCCCGCAGCTGAGCGACTCATTCACGCCTTCATCTCCTCCCGCCTGGACTATTGCAACGCACTCCTCTACGGCATCAGCACTACATCCCTCAATAGACTTCAGCGTGTCCAGAACGCAGCCGCCAGACTCCTCACCCACACCAAATCATGGCATCATATCACCCCGGTCCTCAAAGAACTTCACTGGCTCCCTGTTTCACACCGCATCCAATACAAACTCCTGGTCCTCACCTACAAAGCCCTCCACCACCTGGCCCCCCCTACCTCACTGACCTCCTCATCCTCTACCAACCCCCCCGGTCCCTCAGATCCACCTCAGCCGGTTTGCTTTCCATCCCCAAGGCCAAACTCTGGAGCTTTGGGGACAGAGCCTTCTCTGTGGCAGCCCCGAAGCTCTGGAACTCCCTCCCCCAAGACCTCCGTGAGTCTGAGTCCCTCACCCTGTTCCAGTCCCGCCTCAAAACCCATCTCTTCAAGTCTGTATACCCATAAGCCCCCCCCCCCCCCCCCCCCCTCTCAACCAACTTCCTCCTGACTGCTTTTCTGTTTTGTTTTTTGTTTTTCGGTTTTGTTGTTGTTTTCTTGCCTGTCCTTGTCTGTCTACCCTTCCCCAAATGTAAAGCGTCTTTGGGTTCGAGAAAAGCGCAATAAAAATAAAATGTATTATATTATTATTATTAATTCTATTTTGTATTTTTGTATTATTATAATTTTTTTTTTTACTTGTATTATGAATACACCAACCTGCCAGTGGCTTCTTTACAAAGACATGAAACTGGCGAGAGGTGTTCGAGTGCAGTGGGAAATATGACAACTTTGACAGGAACAGAGGTCAAACCCTGAGTGAGTGTCCTCGTCCTCTCAGACACTGACAGAGACTGGAGGAGTAATTAAAACAGGAAGTAAACGGAGAAATGATGATGGACAGCAGAACAAATAACCTGCAGGCGTCAGAGGAGATGAAGATGAAGAGGAGATGAAGATGAAGGAAAGCTGAAGGATGAAGGCAGGAGGATTTCTGACACTGTGTCAGGATCACACAGAGTCTCTTTCTCCTTCAGCTGCTGTAACGCTGCACCATGCATTTACAATCGCAGAAAGACCAATATTTGGTAAAAGTCCAAATATATGTGAAAATATCTGAATGAAGTTTTGTGGAGCTGCAGAGAAGACCAGACCTACAAACAGTATCTATAGACCAATGAAAAAATTATAGAAAATCCTTGTTTGTCGCAGATGTTCTTAAAAAAATCTAAATCTAAAACGTATTTTTCAATGATAATATGAAGTAAGTTACAAAATGATCATTCCCTCAAAACGTCGCACAAATCATATCACGATTGCAATTGAAGTTGCATGTGCAATAATCTAAAGGTAGTGCTGCAGTGTTTTAAAGACTGTAAATAATCATAGCCACGGTAGGTGATTCATATCCTATATATATCAACACTATCTATTGGATATTTTTGATCCAACTAGATAAGGTACTTGCTAGAAAAACTGCATAAAAGTTGTATAACAAAATACAGATATTTTATCAAATTGAATCGGTAGAGATAAATGAACATGTTGTTGCAGATGTGAACAAATGGGTTTTTTATATGGATGAAACAGGAACTAAAATATGGCACGCGAAACGAGCAAACTGTAGATACCTACACACACTACAGGAACGGGTAATCCCGAAAAAGCATAATAGGGTCCCTTTAAGGCAGGGGTGCCCAACCAGTCGATCGCGAGATGTGTCTGAAAATAGAACAACAATATTCAGTTTTATCGTTAATGTCCTATAACATAATCTTCCTGTGCCAGAATAATGCACTTGAACGCATCAAAGCTTTGTGATTGGTGTGACCCCATGTGTCGGGGCGTGGCTGGTGGGCAGTGGGCACCAGTTAGCTGACGTTGTCCGTGGCAACAGGAGTGACAGTCCGCACACACACAAGACCGCAATTATGGCCGAAGCAAAAGAGCCCAAAATATATAATTTTCACTCCGAGTGGGAGGATGATTATGTTTTTGTTCATTCCAATTCAAAGTCCATCTGTCTCTCATCTGCAATGCGAGCGTGGCTTTACCGAAGAAGGGTCATTTAGAGCGGCATTTCAAAACGGTGCACAGACGCTACGAGACGGAGTTCCCTCCTAATTCTGCCCTACGCTCTTCTGTTCGTTGCGTGCATATGTAACAGAGTTAAACATCTGAATACATCATTATAAGTTCGTGAATGTTTCATTCATAATAAGTTGAGAATTTTAAGAGATGAGATTGTTTCATTTCATATTTTAAGTGTTGTTTCCCGTGGGAACACCGTCCCGTTGCACGTCCATTTTTACTTCCGGTATTTATTTTCCACCCTCTGCGGACTGGCCGTCTGGAGAATCTGGAGAATCTGGAGAATCTGGAGAATCTGGAGAATCTGGAGAATCTGGAGAATCTGGAGAATCTGGAGAATCTAGAGAATCTAGAGAATCTGGAGAATCTGGAGAATCTGGAGAATCTGGAGAATCTAGAGAATCTAGAGAATCTGGAGAATCTGGAGAATCTGGAGAATCTGGAGAATCTGGAGAATCTGGAGAATCTGGAGAATCTGGAGAATCTGGAGAATCTGGAGAATCTGGAGATCTGGAGAATCTGGAGAATCTGGAGAATCTGGAGAATCTGGAGAATCTAGAGAATCTAGAGAATCTGGAGAATCCTGGAGAATCTGGAGAATCTGGAGAATCTGGAGAATCTGGAGAATCTGGAGAATCTGGAGAATCTGGAGAATCTGGAGAATCTGGAGAATCTGGAGAATCTGGAGAATCTAGAGAATCTGGAGAATCTGGAGAATCTGGAGAATCTAGGAGAATCTAGAGAATCTGGAGAATCTGGAGAATCTGGAGAATCTGGAGAATCTGGAGAATCTGGAGAATCTGGAGAATCTGGAGAATCTGGAGAATCTGGAGAATCTGGAGAATCTGGAGAATCTGGAGAATCTGGAGAATCTGGAGAATCTGGAGAATCTGGAGAATCTAGAGAATCTGGAGAATCTGGAGAATCTGGAGAATCTAGAGAATCTGGAGAATCTGGAGAATCTGGAGAATCTAGAGAATCTGGAGAATCTGGAGAATCTGGAGAATCTAGAGAATCTAGAGAATCTGGAGAATCTGGAGAATCTGGAGAATCTGGAGAATCTGGAGAATCTGGAGAATCTGGAGAATCTGGAGAATCTGGAGAATCTGGAGAATCTGGAGAATCTGGAGAATCTGGAGAATCTGGAGAATCTGGAGAATCTGGAGAATCTGGAGAATCTGGAGAATCTAGAGAATCTGGAGAATCTGGAGAATCTGGAGAATCTGGAGAATCTGGAGAATCACAGAACAGCCGGTCGTCAAGGGCCGGCTCGATCCGCCCTTCATTTTTATGTTTTTAAAAGGCATCATTGAAGTTGCACCGACAGAGGTCCGCCGTTTCCCCGCAGCGAGGGGTCCCCCCCAGTTGACAGTTCGCTAGCACCCCCCCCCCCCCCCCAGTTGACAGTTCGCTAGCACCCCCTCCCCCTCTCTATTTGGACTGGTAGCTCTTGGTTCAAAAAAGGTTGGGCACCCCTGCTTTAAGGTGTGCTTATTCACAACCGAAACAGGTGTGGATTGGACCTAACAGCGAATAATGGGCTGGTTCCAGTACTGAGTTTGCAAACTGGACGCGATAAGGACTGGTTTTTACACCAAAATTGCTGCATCCTCTCCTCAGTCCACTTTGGAGTGAGTGGAGATGTGGATTCACCTGCTGAGCTGCTCAGTATTCAGACTTTAAACTGCCGTCAAACTCTGATTTCATATTCCAGGACTCGCTGACGGCTCGCTTTGAATTCCTAACTCATATTCAGGTGTAAAAAGTTTCTATCTGCAGTCTGACGGCAACTCGTCCTGAAACATCATCTGCAAACAGATCTGAGGAGGAAGAAGAGGAGGAGGAGGAGGAAGAGGATGAAGAGGACGAAGAGGAGGAGGAGGAGGAGGAGGAACTAAAAAAGTCCACTACGTGTGGCATTCAGAGGTCAGACGGAGGTTTGGGCGATGCTTGGTCCAAGCTCTCCTGGTCAAACCTGGCATCCTTTTCCTAACACACACACACACACACACACACACACACACACACACACACACACACACACACACACACACACACACACACACACACACACACACACACACACACACACACACACACACACACACACACACACACACACACACACACACACACACACACTTCTCTGAACGGGTGAAGCGATGCAGAAAATGGGATTCAGGTTTGTCCCTCTGCAACCTTCCCTTCGCTCATTTAGATGCGCTAACTTATTTGGACTGATCGCTTTCTACACTCAAATGATGCCGCCGCACCTCTCTATCACACACACACACACACACACACACACACACACACACACACACACACACACACACACCTCTCACACTGAGTTGGGAGAATTTCACGCTCTATATAGGCCATCATTATTGGAGATGAAGAAACACCTCCTCGTTTAGAGACGCGTTGTTGCCACATCTCATTTCCACTCGGCCTCTGAGTGTATTTTATCTCCTGCAAGATAAGCACGATAAAGACGGCTCTTATCTGCAGAGCGCTAAGTGGATGAGGAGCCGCACTGTACAGCGCTGTGTACTCCACTGGGTAAAGTGAACAAATAAGGCTGATACCGGCTAAATCTAATACTGCCCCGGGGCACATTACACCCAGAATGCAATATGGCAGACGGAGGGAACGCGACGCACTCTGGGATCAAATGAAGCGGAACGTGTGGACCAACAAGGAAGAAGGGACGTGTGCATAACAGTTTGCTTTGTTTATGTGTGTGTGTTGGGTGGGTTACATTCAAATAGTTCCCCATTATAATAACTAGATACCTGGACAAACACCTGGAGGGACTCTTTAAAGTAGAGACACTACTGATATACACCTGAACATCAGCAGGAGAGGACTCTTTAAAGTAGAGACACTACATACTGATATACACCTGACCATCAGCAGGAGAGGACTCTTTAAAGTAGAGACACTACATACTGATATACACCTGAACATCAGCAGGAGAGGACTCTTTAAAGTAGAGACACTACATACTGATATACACCTGAACATCAGCAGGAGAGGACTCTTTAAAGTAGAGACACTACATACTGATATACACCTGAACATCAGCAGGAGAGGACTCTTTAAAGTAGAGACACTACCTACTGATATACACCTGAACATCAGCAGGAGAGGACTCTTTAAAGTAGAGACACTACATACTGATATACACCTGAACATCAGCAGGAGAGGACTCTTTAAAGTAGAGACACTACATACTGATATACACCTGAACATCAGCAGGAGAGGACTCTTTAAAGTGGAGACACTACATCCTGATATACACCTGAACATCAGCAGGAGAGGACTCTTTAAAGTAGAGACACTACATACTGATATACACCTGAACATCAGCAGGAGAGGACTCTTTAAAGTAGAGACACTACATACTGATATACACCTGAACATCAGCAGGAGAGGACTCTTTAAAGTAGAGACACTACATACTGATATACACCTGAACATCAGCAGGAGAGGACTCTTTAAAGTAGAGACACTACATACTGATATACACCTGAACATCAGCAGGAGAGGACTCTTTAAAGTAGAGACACTACATACTGATATACACCTGAACATCAGCAGGAGAGGACTCTTTAAAGTGGAGACACTACATCCTGATATACACCTGAACATCAGCAGGAGAGGACTCTTTAAAGTAGAGACACTACATACTGATATACACCTGAACATCAGCAGGAGAGGACTCTTTAAAGTAGAGACACTACATACTGATATACACCTGAACATCAGCAGCAGAGGACTCTTTAAAGTAGAGACACTACATACTGATATACACCTGAACATCAGCAGGAGAGGACTCTTTAAAGTAGAGACACTACATACTGATATACACCTGAACATCAGCAGGAGAGGACTCTTTAAATCACCAGCAGCTCATTGAGTCTCTGAACACGGATACAACAGCGCTAACGGTTAGCTCAGGTTCTGTGTGATGGGTTTGGACGGGTGTTCTGTGTACCTTCTGCTCCCGTGTCATTCCCAGTATTGGCTCAAACACACACACACACACACACACACACACACACACACACACACACACACACACACACACACACACACACACACACACACACACACACACACACACACACACACACACACACACACACACACACACACACACACACACACACACACACACACACACACACACACACAGATGCAGGGCCTCCTAATAGACCCGTCAGCACGGTCCCCAGACTCAGGGACTATTTCATCCCACAGCCCATAAGATTATTAAACACCTGAACTTTTTAAAGAACATCCATAAACATTCATCTGTATGCATTTTGCAAATTATTTATCTAATATATCATTCCATTTGCTTGCACTATTTATATTCTATTCTATTTTATTTGTACTACTCGCACATTGGACAGTCTGGCACTAATGCACATTTCTCAAAGATATTGAAGTGACTGTTATTTTGCATGTATTGATTGTTGTGCTTTTATGTATGTCTTAATGTGTGCATATGTACAAATGTGTGTGATTGTATATACTGTATAATATATATCTTTGTTATTGTATTCGGGATTGTGGGAAACAGTATTTTGATCTCTCTGTCTGTACACACACACTGAAAGATAATAACTTTGACTTTGATTCTCTTGCACTATTGTCTCTCTTGTATCTGTATCCTATATATATGTTGCTCTGTTGGAGGAGTGACTTCAGTTGTTCATTGACATATCTCCACTGTAGCTAATGTGCAAATGACAATTAAGCCTTGAAACTTAAACATTAGAGCTCGGTCCAGATGTTCAGCACTGTGAGCTTCAGATTCTGCGAGGCCAACGGAAAAAAGCACTCTCCTTTATCGGGCGCTCTAATTGGCTGGCTTTCACTGGAGCCAGGTCGTTAGAGTCACCTCCACGCTCGTTAGATATGGAGATTTACCGGAAGGGAGGAGGGATGGAAATGATTTTTATTCTAATTTCAGTTTTTTTATTTGACCTTTATGTTCCCGGGATGGCCTCTGGAGATACAGAGCGCTCTTTGGAGAGCTTCCTGACCACAGGCTTCATTAAAGAGAACCCAAGGAAGCACAGAGGAGAAGAGGATGAAGAACTAAGAGGGGGATAAAAAGGTTTCAATCGTGACATTAAAACCATGGAAAAACTATTCATTGCATATTTTAATTTGAACTTCTGCTTTGTACTTTAGGGACCTGTGGCCAGATGTGAAGATGGTCCAGATTTTCCAACAGTGTCTACACATTTCATTTAGCTTTGTGAAAGTAATTCTTCCATTTGGAGTCTATTTGGACATATTTTCACCTTTGAGTTTGACAAATTCCCTAGGTCTGCTTCATCAGTTTAATTTACTTTAAGCCTCCGATAAGAACTCCCAAAAGGTCTTAAGATCAAATCAAAAGAGCGTTCTGGAAAAAAGCTCGTAACTCGACCTGAAGCTGGGATAAATCAACCCTAAACCCCAAAAAGGATAACAGGACCTCTAAACGTATCATCATCTGCATATTGAGTTTGTCCAGTTATCAAGGATTTGTGGATACAAAGTTCTTCTAATGAGATTTTACGTTACAAAGAATAACTACATGTCTGTCAAGCCTCACATGAAGTGTTTTCACTGCCATCTAACATGGTCTGTGCTGCAGACATTACCTCATTTCTCTACAGTGAAAAAGAAACCCCAATAGTAATGTTAGTTTCGTAATAAAACCCTGGATTTTGTTGGCAAATTCCTGGCAAAGACAGACTAATTGGGTAATATGAAAAAGTGTTATTACCAAGACGGTTGTTTTGTAGGTTCGTGAAACTCCAAACAGGATTTCAACTACGCATGACAAAGTGAGGCGGCAAAACAAAGTCTCCACTTCAGAAAAAACATCTTTCCTGATGCGTTGGATCCTTTGCAGTCATTTCATGTTTAAAACTAACTACCACCCTCTGTAATTGCAGCCTCTCACCCAGTGCATGCTGGGATAAGAACCATCCTGCCACCGCGCAAAGAGGATCTCAAAAGTCGATGGATGGATAGTTAAAATGCAAATTGAATTCATTACTTTATAAAATGTTTCTAAACTCATCAATTAAGTAATCGACGATAATGAAGAGTTGGAAAGTCTGTAATTACCTCCAGCCTCTGACCTCCTGAACACATCACCGCCGCTTTATGGAGCTTTGTGTGGCTCTTTGTGACCGGTGATGTGAGGAAGTGTGGAGGAAGCCATGGAGGAGGCAGCAGAAGAAGAAAAGCCCTGGCTGTCATGTGAGTGAAATGATGGGGGCGGGATAATGAAGGGACTTTTATGCAAAGCGTGCGAGGTTCAGGGCGAAAAGGCTCGCGCTCGCTCGTCTCCGTGAAGTTATAATGACGCATGAAGGGCCCCTTCATGTTTATGACATGATTGTGAGTGATTTATTGGCACCCCATGGTAATTAACATCAGATTATCTTCTCCGGGAAGCTGTGAAGTCTCATGTCGCTGCTGCCGCGGCTAGAAGTTCACTGCCGGCACTTAACAATACAGACAGGAGCGTCTGGAGGGCTGCATTAGCACCGAGCCATATGTTAAACTGTAGCAGCTTCAGGTGCCACTGCCTCAGCCCCCTGCCTCCCACCACCCTCTCCCACCATCATTCAGCAGGCAGCGGCATTAGGTTCACAGTTTTTCTCACTGAGGATCGCCCGAGGAGCCGCTGAAGACACATCTGTCTGAGTGTGGCATTCAGGCTCATCCTCAACCTGCCACATTATTTATATCTACCTCACCGCCGGCTTAGAGTCACGTCGTTCAGACTCTGAGCGTTGTTCAAACTTTAGTTTTCTATTCTGATACAGGAGTCTTAGTGTTAACACGGTCGGCCTCGGCCTCGCTCGGTACTGCTAGGCTGCGTTGGGCCTTAACAGGGCCGGCTCACTTCATGCTGCGCTTCCATTACAGTTTAGGAACTGGGGTAGTATCTATAGTAACGCAGTGTAGGCGGAGCCGTGACGTCATCTTCAATGAGAACCCCAGAAAAACAACACAGCCGTTAGCTGTTAGCACTCAGAGCTCACAGCTCCTCATATCTGTTCAGAAACTAGACAAAAGTGAAACAAGTACAAACCACAGACTGTCTGTGTCATGGTGAATACAGTCGCTGCTTCATTTATGTCTGTATAGGCCGTTGTTGTGAGTGTGGACGGTCGGAGCATATACTGCGTTAGCTTAGCTAATCTCCATTAAGAAAACACGCATTTTAAAAGGTTTTTCACCTGCCGTCTGTCTGCAGACTTGTCAAAGCATTAATTCATGGTTTTTACTAACCGGTATCAGTATGTTATTACTTCATCATTTAGAAACGTGTATTACAATTAAATCACGGTCAAATATGTCCATCTTGTTGTAGTTGTAGCCCCCTTGCCAGCGATTCTCTCTCTAGTTTAGCATACTCAGCCCGACTCAGCCCTGTTTGTTGGCCTCGATAGAACCACGATTTTGTCGGGCCAGAAAAAAGGTGAAAAAGTGGCCCCGGGCCGGAACTAGGCCAAGTGGAAACGCAACCAAAAACGGGCCCGGCACGACACGGCACGCTTAAACCGCGCTCCGCGCCATGGTGGAAATGCGCCATTAGTTAACATGTCCCTATTCTGCTCTGTGGTGTTTCTCTCTCCTGTAGTGTGTTATATAGGTTTTAATGCATGTAAATGGTCTGCAAATCTATCTATCTATCTATCTATCTATCTATCTATCTATCTATCTATCTATCTATCTATCTATCTATCTATCTATCTATCTATCTATCTATCTATCTATCTATCTATCTATCTATCTATCTATCTATCTATCTATCTATCTATCTATCTATCTATCTATCTATCTATCTATCTATCTATCTATCTATCTATCTATCTATCTATCTATCTATCTATCCATCCATCCATCCATCCATCCATCCATCCATCCATCCATCTATCTATCTATCTATCTATCTATCATCCCTAAGCCTGGTTGAATCATCAGGAAGGCCCAGTAGGAAAGCGCTGATCCAAACACAGAAGACTTCATTAAGTTTACAGTGTGAACAAACTCCTCCTGACGGCTCCAGCTGCTGGGATCATCCTCAGTCTGCAGTCGCTCGGCCCACATTATGCAAAATGTCAGCAGGCGAGCGGAGTGTGAAATGTGCACACAACATCAGTCAGAGCCGGAAGAACAGCAACTAACTCAGGATGGAGCGATCCTGAGACCTCCTTCCCCCCATTCTTGAAAAGTTTCCCTGAAAGGAGCCGTTGGCGGAGAAGTAGGCCTCTCAATATTTAAGGCGAAGTATAGGAAATGTATAAGGCTTTGGAGTGTGTTTGATTCATTATTCAGCTCTGGCCTATTCTCTCTGTTTCTCTCGTGCTGCGTGCGAGAGATAACAGCTTGGCTCCATGCTTTAATTCTTTTGCATCGCAGATTAGAAAAAGAAAAAACAATCCTGGAAAATAAGTCACATTTATTCCTTTTCTCTCTTTTGCTTCCTACTCCTGTTTGATATTTGGAAAAAAAGACTGATGTTGTTTAGCTCTCGGGTTTTTGGCAACTTTGTCCCCTGGTCTCCCAGCTGTGTGCGTCACTCTTTAGTGTCCCCTGGTCTCCCAGCTGTGTGCGTCACTCTTTAGTGTCCCCTGGTCTCCCAGCTGTGTGCGTCACTCTTTAGTGTCCCCTGGTCTCCCAGCTGTGTGCGTCACTCTTTAGTGTCCCCTGGTCTCCCAGCTGTGTGCGTCACTCTTTAGTGTCCCCTGGCCTCCCAGCTGTGTGCGTCACTCTTTAGTGTCCCCTGGTCTCCCAGCTGTGTGCGTCACTTTTTAGTGTCCCCTGGTCTCCCAGCTGTGTGCGTCACTCTTTAGTGTCTCTGGTCTCCCAGCTGTGTGCGTCACTCTTTAGCGTCCCCTGGTCTCCAGCTGTGTGCGTCACTTTTTAATGTCCCCTGGTCTCCAGCTGTGTGCGTCACTTTTTAGTGTCTCTGGTCTCCCAGCTGTGTGCGTCACTTTTTAGTGTCCCCTGGTCTCCCAGCTGTGTGCGTCACTCTTTAGCGTCCCCTGGTCTCCAGCTGTGTGCGTCACTCTTTAGTGTCCCCTGGTCTCCCAGCTGTGTGCGTCACTCTTTAGTGTCCGCTGGTCTCCCAGCTGTGTGCGTCACTTTTTAGTGTCCCCTGGTCTCCAGCTGTGTGCGTCACTTTTTAGTGTCCCCTGGTCTCCCAGCTGTGTGCGTCACTCTTTAGCGTCCCCTGGTCTCCAGCTGTGTGCGTCACTCTTTAGCGTCCCCTGGTCTCCAGCTGTGTGCGTCACTCTTTAGTGTCCCCTGGTCTCCAGCTGTGTGCGTCACTTTATAGCGTCCCCTGGTCTCCAGCTGTGTGCGTCACTTTATAGCGTCCCCTGGTCTCCAGCTGTGTGCGTCACTTTTTAGTGTCCCCTGGTCTCCCAGCTGTGTGCGTCACTCTTTAGCGTCCCCTGGTCTCCAGCTGTGTGCGTCACTCTTTAGTGTCCCCTGGTCTCCCAGCTGTGTGCGTCACTCTTTAGTGTCCCCTGGTCTCCCAGCTGTGTGCGTCACTTTTTAGTGTCCCCTGGTCTCCCAGCTGTGTGCGTCACTCTTTAGCGTCCCCTGGTCTCCAGCTGTGTGCGTCACTCTTTAGTGTCCCCTGGTCTCCCAGCTGTGTGCGTCACTCTTTAGTGTCCCCTGGCCTCCCAGCTGTGTGCGTCACTCTTTAGCGTCCCCTGGTCTCCAGCTGTGTGCGTCACTCTTTAGTGTCCCCTGGTCTCCCAGCTGTGTGTGTCACTCTTTAGTGTCCCCTGGTCTCCAGCTGTGTCCGTCACTTTATAGCGTCCCCTGGTCTCCAGCTGTGTGCGTCACTTTATAGCGTCCCCTGGTCTCCAGCTGTGTGCGTCACTTTTTATCGTCCCCTGGTCTCCGTTTAGTTTTGTGCTTTTTGCAGCATATTGTTTATGCGGCGATTGAAGTAAACTTTGCGCAACTTGGTGAATGTTTTCTTAAAGCTGCTCGTGTTAAAGTTACTAAAGTTTGTTCTTCATCTGCAGGTCTTTTCTGATTGAAATGTTTATATTTGCATCATTTCTGAATCTGCAGTGTTTTGGGCCGTAGTAGCGCGTATCGGCCACCGGACGAAGCTCCTCTCAGAGGAACAGGAGGGAGCGGATGAAAGGCTTTGAGAGCATCCTCACCATCATCCATTCCTCGACTTATCTGCTGCTCTCTTTTTTCATATATCCTCATTCTGAAGATATACAGAGCTGAAAAGACCAAATAAAATGAAAGGAAATCTCTCTCACGCTCACAATCCGACGCATAATTGGCTTCTTGGATTGACTTCAACCGCTGGGGGAAATCTTTGACAAAACCAAACATAAATAAATCCATCTCCCTGTGTCTCCTGCTCCCCTGGCTGCCTGCAGAAAGGGCCTCGTTATATATGGAAATGAGATTCTCCACCTCTCTCTCTCTCTCTCAGCCGTCCCCCCAGCCAAACGCCTTATTGGCTCCCGCCCATGCAAATGCAGGCCGGGGCCAAGGATCCATTTACAAAGGGGATACTATGAGAGAGGAGGGGGAGAGGGAGCGAGATAAGGAGGGATAGGAGCCAAGAAGGAGACAGAAAGCATCCAAGAAAGTGATTGAAGGAAAGAAATCGGAATCAAATCACTGTGAAGAGTTAGGTGTGTGTGTGTGTGTGTGTGTGTGTGTGTGTGTGTGTGTGTGTGTGTGTGTGTGTGTGTGTGTCTGTGTGTGTGTGTGTGTGTGTGTGTGTGTGTGTGTGTGTATGTGTGTGTGTGTGTGTGGAGGAGGTGCGATGGAAGGCTTTGATTGGCAGGAGAGGGCAGGAGCAGCAGTGACAGAGGTGGACTGTTTGTGAGTCAACACACAGGATAATTATATCACACACACACACACACACACACACACACACACACACACACACACACACACACACACACACACACACACACACACACACACACACACACACACACACACGTAGGTTTACTGCACACAGTGACCCTGTTTCCTTCTATTCACATGCATGTCTAGAGGAGAATGATCTGGAGTAGAGAACCCTGATGCTAATGGAGGTTTAATTACATGCACTGCAGTCTTAGAGACGTGCAATTACCTGGTTATTGAAGTCTATTTTCTATTTTGAACCAATGGGAGTGAACTGTATGATCAAATAACAACAACCTCCTAATTTAGTTTGTGACCTTTGTGAACTTCTGTTTGACGAAAAGTCCTCCAACAGTTTTCTGATCTGAATTCCTACTAACGATTTATCCAAGCACTTTCTGATCATAAGACTAAGATTTCCACAGTTGCCGGTAGAGGACACATCCTGAACAAAGAGAAATGAAGCCCACAGTGTTTGAACATTTGAAGTAGTAGGTTTATCTTTATAGAGGGGTGCAGGAATGAGTCCTCAAACCCAGAAATGAGTCATCATTTTACCACAAAGGTTACCTCGTCTGGAAGTCAGCGGTTTTTTTACGTGGTTTTTGGTTAGAAGGTCTGTGGTTAACAAAGGCTGAAGGGATTCTCACATTTTGTCCTACGACATGAAATACGTCAGAAATACCCCGCTGGTGAATGTTGAAAGCTTCTGTGTTGTTTACTTAATGTCTAAATGAGAAGACTAAATGTCATCATGCCAACAATTTGCCGCCTTTAGCTTAGGTCATGTCATCCTAACGTGGAGATGATCCTGCTGAACAAAACATGTCGGTATCCTAAACTTGTGTTTGCAACAAAGTAGGGCTGTGCAATTAATCGTATTTGAATCTCGATTACGATTTTGGCTTGCAACGATTACGAAAACAATGTAATCGAAATAAAACGATTATTATTTTTATTAAAAAAAAAAAAAAAAGAATGTTATTTTTAAAAAAAAATTATTGGTTTTTCAGTTGAATTAAACTTAAAGTTCAGGGTAATCAACTGTTAAAAACATACTGTTCCAATTTTTTTTTCAATATATGGATGTTTTCAAAGTAAATGGATAATCGTTTTTAATAATCGTGATATCAATTATTGACCAAAATAATCGTGATTATGATTTTTGCCATAATCGCACAGCCCTACAACAAAGCTAATGTATCTACGATATACCGAAATCCTATTGCTTGTCTCAAGGGAGCCTGTCATCACTTCGACACTCAATAGGAAGCAATGAATATACTGACACTAGAAGACACACGGTGAGGGGGGGTGGGAGAGAAACTCCATCGAGAGGAAACACAGTGATTTGAGCCATTTACTAAAACCTCTAGACCACACTACAGGAAAGGGAAAACTCCCTGACGTCTTGAAGTCAGCGTTTTGTTTGAACGTGGCTTTCGGTTCGATGCCTGTAATAAGGTCTGTGGGAAACACAAGGTCTGTGGGAAACACAAGCTGTGGAGATGAGGACGCCACGGCGCGGCGCTCAGAGACACAAAGTCCTCGTTAAGGTTACCCACTCTGCTGGTGACACGCAGATGACAAGGACAATTTACTGCATGGCCGCTTCTGCTTGTCTTTGAGCAGACTGGAAACACACACACACACACACACACAGCAACACACACACACACACACACACACACACACACAGCAACACACACACACACACACAGCAACACACACACTGTGCAAATTAAGTTTAATAAGAGAAGATGAAACTTTGTGATCCCTGAGGGGAAATTAGGAGGTCGCAGCGGCAGAAAGGAGAGGACACACAATGAGGAGGAAATTAATGAAGGACTGGGAATACCACCGCCTGCTGGGATACTGAATACTGTGTGTACTAATACACAGAAATATACGTAATATGAGATATGCTACCTGCTTTTTTACTTTGAAACTCCTGAATCAAGCCGTTTTGAGTCAGTCTGACCTCTGACCTCTGCTTCTCTTAGTCAAGAGTATGTTCACATGTCTCTCTGCCTGAAGTGTTTGAAACAACAGATATTCTTTTATTCTGCCGGTTATTCTTCTTGTATTCTATGAAATGTCACCACATCTTCGAAGAGTCCAAGGTGAGAGAATGAAATGACTTGGTTCTGAAGCACACTCCAAAACCTCCATACAAGATTGAATTTAGACAAAACAGTGAAAAGAAGCAAATTCTTATCGTCGTTTTTGTTCAAGAAGTGACTCAAAAGATTAATAAGGGTTCAAAATAGACCTATTCTACGTGTGTGTTAACGATATGTTGGTCTCGAACACATCGGCAAACACAGAGTCACTGCTATCTATGTCCAGAAGGATTGGTGACTAGACTTTAAGGTAACACCATGCAAACATATATCATTTCATTTTTGTTAGAGGAGTCAATATCGGAACTGAATTTGCCAATTCAACGTGTTCAGCGTGTAACGACTGCTTATATGAGATATGAAACATACAGTCACCTCACCAACAGGCTGCTCAGAGTGCAGCCTGCCATGTGAGAGGTGACGTTAAGCTTCCTCTATGGGGAGCATGTGTGTGACAATCTGGCTCTGATACTATAAACCTGAACCACATGGCTCTCTCTGATCCGCTCCGTGCCACTGGAGTCATATCTCTTTAGAAATACCTCATAATATACTCTTGTACATACTTCAGTGAGCTGTACAGTCTATTACATGTTCTCTCTGTTTGTTATTGAAATGTTATATGTACAGAATATGTATTTAATGAATACACTCCGTAATTCATTCATTATTAAAAGGGAAAATAATTCCTCATTTTTCGCTCTATTTATTTTTGGGATTTTGCCTCTGAGGTTTTTTAGGGGGACACAACACAAACACACACACACGCGCACACACACACACGCACACACACACACACAAACACACACACACACACACGCGCACACACACACGCGCACACACACACACACACACACACACACCATCCAAACCCCCAGGACCTTGATGGGTCAGAGGTCACCAGGAAAAAGACAGGAAGTGGACTTCTGAGGACTGTGCTGGTGTCTGACCGATATAACTGGAGCAGAAGAAGATCTCCCCCCTGGACAAACCTTCATTCCACGCCAAATACACACACACACACACACACACACACACACACACACACACACACACACACACACACACACACACACACACACACACACACACACACACACACACACACACACACACACACACACACACACACACACACACACACACACTGCAGTGATGTGATGTGATGTGATAGCAGGCCTGTCTGCAGGCCATTGTGGACTTTCTCTCCCTCAGCTTTGCCTCGCAGGCTTGGCACCACAAAACCCCTCCTAAAGCGAGCTCCACCAATGAAACGCTTCAAGTTATTGAAAGTTACATTCACCCAGAATGCAACAAACACACACACACACGTCTGGCTGTCATCTACATGGCAACACACACACTGACGGAAAAAAACGAGGAGTCGAAAGATCTGGCAAAACAAGAAGTTATCTTACATTTTTGTTTTGCTTGCGACGACGTGGCTTATCTGCAGCCAGTGTGTGTGTGTGTGTGTGTGTGTGTGTGTGTGTGTGTGTGTGTGTGTGTGTGTGTGTGTGTGTGTGTGTGTGTGTGTGTGTGTGAATATGTAAATAGTGTGATTTGTATCTCAGCTATGATACAGTGTGAGTTAAACCAAGCCAGTGTTCAGCATTACAAACATCATAAGTGAAGCTGTTGTGTGTTTGTCTGTGCGTGTCTCTGCGTGTGTGTGTGTGTGTGTGTGTGTCTGTGTGTGTGTGTGCGTGTCTCTGTGTGTGTGTGTGTGTGTGTTGTGAATGTGTGTAAGTGTGCATATGAGTGTGTGTGTGTGCTCTGCATCAGAAGCACTCGCAGCATCACTGACCCGTGTTCGCCTCGGTGTGTTTTTTATCTCTTCCTGTGTGACCCGCATAGTAAATACAGCATCCTCCGCTAAGCTGTGTGTTTTAGTTTCTGTGTGTTCGAGTGTGAGTGTGAGAGTGTGTGGGTGTGTGTGTGTGTG
>NW_022987618.1:67500-90000 GCF_902827165.1 Trematomus bernacchii | reverse complement strand
GTTATTGTTTATTGAGCTTTAAAATGATGTTATTTTGCACCATGAAACGCCTCCATTGGACTCCTCTGTTTACTTCCTGAACTTAGTGACATCACTATGTAACACTCGCCTTGCAGTTGATATGTCCTATAAACTTGCCTTGTCTGTACTCTTCCGCCACTTCTCGTCAAATGTTTCTGCACCGCGACATTCCTCTGTGTTTCAGGAGTACATTATGTCTCCACAGGATAAAACATGGCAGATGAGTCACATGACACTTAGTGTGAGTGTGATTGTTTCCACCATGTGCTGCCTCACTTCCTGCTAACGATCTCACACTCAAACGTGTTGGAAACAAAAGTCGTGCAACACCATACATACCTGAACGTGTCTGAAATCCTAATTTATAGAACACTAGGACGTATAAAGACCCTGTTAGTTCTCACAGCTTGTATCTGACTGCATCTGTCACCCTGTAAACACTGTCATTACTCGTGTTATTGTAACATATCTAAATGCATTGACATGAATGTGCCCATGTTTCATTTGTCTCCTCCCCCTTTCCTCCCCCTTGTCTCCCCCTTGTCTCCCCCTTTTCTCCCCCTTTTCTCCCCCTTTCCTCCCCCTTGTCTCCCCCTTTTCTCCCCCTTTTCTCCCCTTTCCTCCCCCTTTCCTCCCCCTTGTCTCCCCCTTTTCTCCCCCTTTCCTCCCCCTTGTCTCCCCCTTTTCTCCCCCTTTTCTCCCCCTTTTCTCCCCCTTTTCTCCCCCTTTCCTCCCTCTATAGCCGGGTTTCCATCCAATTGTATTGAAAAAAATTAACCAAATAATTGAGAGCAACCCATCCGGCTACTGTCCCTCTCCGTCAGGCCCCGCCCCTTTGTGTCATGTGACTGGCGGTAAGCACAGATTGTGAGGTTGTTCGCCAATCACATCAACAAATTAAGAATACCATTCATTTTGTAATCAACAAAGAGCCCAGTGAGGATGGCCAGTGAGGCAAACCATCACACGCTGTCATTGGAGATGCTTGTTGTCTATACGGTGAAATGCAAGAGGAGATCGATCTAAATTCACTACGTTACAAATGTATACTTTGATAATTGACATAAACCTCATGAGCATCAGAATGCAGCTGTGATGAAGTATTGCCCAGACTGACTGACTGACTGTTTCCGCCTGTTGGATGGATGACCTGAAGCCATAGATTATTTCTTTTTGTAATGGTCCTTTTCATGACGTTTAGTAGTTATTTAAACACGTGTTAGCAACCACTGCTTTAAAGTGCACCAGTGGGGTATTCACTGACGTATGTCTCTCAGTTTGTGTTAATCACAGACAGATTGGCTTCAAACTAAAAACACATTCAGAAAACCATTGACTACCAAACCAGGAAACAGGAAGTGCTCAAATGCTGACTAACTTCCAGGTTTAAGGACTCATTCCCGCACCACTGTTATCCATTCAGCTTTTATCTAAAGACCAACATTTACACTTCAGTCAAGAAGGACAAGGATTGGCAATATTGTTACCATCTTTTGAATGTACTACATTCTCTCTCTCTCTCTCTCTCTCTCTCTCTCTCTCTCTCTCTCTCTCTCTCTCTCTCTCTCTCTCTCTCTCTCCTCTCTCTCTCTCTCTCTCTCTCTCTCTCTCTCTCTCTCTCTCTCTCTCTCTCTCTCTCTCTCTCTGTCCAGAGAGTTAGATGGTGATTAGCGTTGG
The DNA here is from genome assembly GCF_902827165.1 of Trematomus bernacchii. Taxonomy (NCBI): domain Eukaryota; kingdom Metazoa; phylum Chordata; class Actinopteri; order Perciformes; family Nototheniidae; genus Trematomus; species Trematomus bernacchii. The sequence continues at coordinate 88,302 of NW_022987618.1, read as the reverse complement.
GATTCTGGGACTCCGGCCTCAGTTTTCATTAACAGCCATAAACACAGTTCTGCTGCACCACTGAGACCGACCGCAGGCTGTGTGTGTGTGTGTGTGTGTGTGTGTGTGTGTGTGTGTGTGTGTGTGTGTGTGTGTGTGTGTGTGTGTGTGTGTGTGTGTGTGTGTGTGTGTGTGTGTGTCTACATCTGGGCGAGCTTTGTCTGTGCTTTGATGACAAGAGTGGTGTGAAAGAGAGGGAGAAAAAGAGAGAGAGGTGTTGTTTATCATGGCAGTAATTAAGGCCACTGTTCAGCTTTAATTAAAATATAACAGCAGCACTAGGTATGGACTGGTTCTCACACACACACACACACACACACACACACACACACACACACACACACACACACACACACACACACACACACACACACACACACACACACACACACACACACACACACACACACACACACACACACACACACACACACACACACAACGGCCTTTAACGACCAGAAATATTTGTACCACATCCAAAAAAGACCCGTGACTCGTGTCCCTTAAGCTTGAGTGTTTTCTCGGCTCCATCTGATTGGTTCGTTATCGGTTCATTGCAAACTCTAATTGGCCGGTTCCTTTCATCGTTACAGCAGCGCATGATCTCTGTGTGTGCGTGTGCGTGTGCGTGTGCGTGTGCGTGTGCGTGTGTGTGTGTGTGTGTGTGTGTGTCCAATCAGAAGCTTTTATTCAGCCTTGAAACACTAAAAGACAGTTACATGAGCCACAGTGGGGTGTCATGTCTCACAGTGCATCTGCTGTTTGGGTTCATGAAGGATCCAGAGTGGAGTTTACTGTAAACCAGTGACGTGTGTTCAGGTCAGTTAGTATCACAGCTACAATTACACTCATATGAACCCCATAGAGGAGCCTGCACCTATTCTTCAAATGTCATATCAGCAGTGCACACACACATGCAAAGGCCTACAGGTACGTTTGGTATTTTTAATTCACATTTTATAGGGCAAATATATTAACAAATTCTCATTAAACACAAATGAAAATGTATTTTGCATGGTCTGTACCTATGAGACTATATATATAGCTGTTGGCATTTGGACTATGTGACTAGATTGAATTCTGCTTTTAAGTCCTGGAAAATTATTTGTGTATACAAGTGTGATTGTGTGTGTGTGTGTGTGTGTGTGTGTGTGTGTGTGTATGTGTGTGTGTGTGTGTGTGTGTGTGTGTGTGTGTGTGTGTGTGTGTGTGTGTGTAACCAGGTGTAGAATTGTCACTGAAGGAGAAAATGAGTCAGAAAATGACTGCAGCGTACCTGAGTGAGCCAACACCTACTTCAGAACACACACACACACACACACACACACACACACACACACACACACACACACACACACACACACACACACACACACACACACACACACACACACACACACACACACACACACACACTAAGCTATGTTCACCTCAGTGACTGCATGATTTATAATTATACGAATAAATACATATCTCCCTCTCCTTTCTCCACACCTCTCACCTCTGAACTTGTTTATGGAAACTGTACATTGAATTAAAAGGCTCTAAAATACAGAAACTAAAGCAGCTTTATGTTTGATATCAGCACTTGTTTATTGTAATAAAAACCTCTGAATACAAAGTACATTCACAGGCACAGCAGCAGGTCCGAGCTGCTGTGTTTGACTCCTACAGCAAACCAGTGATGACTACAAATATTCAAACTCGAACACCATTATACAATTTTATATCCCATAAACATACTGTTATATTTCAGAATAAACACACTGTTGTACTTACACACAGATAGTCCAGGCTTAGAGCAAACGTTACTCATCTGTTAGCTAACCAACCAGGGTCCTACACGTCTTTATTTACTGGAAAATACAAGAAATAAACCAATAGGTCAGTTTCAGTCTTTAGAGATTTAACTGGCAGATATCTTAACTGCATAAATGACTGGGAGTTAAACGAATAAACTCTTTTGATGTCTTTAAACGTTTGAATTGAGAGAAGTAGAGGATAATGAAGGTAGCAGCTAGGTTGCTAGCCAGATAGCTGAATAGATAAATGATTAGCTAGTTAGGTGTGAACTTTAATCCTTCCTCTGTGATTAATCTGAACATTGTGATTACATTTTTTAACTTGTTACAGTTTTATTAGCTTAGCACAAAGACTGGAGGTGATGGGAAACTGCTAGCGTAGCTTGATCAAACCTTTGTTTTAGCGTAGATCTAGCTAAGCTAAAGACAATGAAGCTATTAGCATTAGCCGCTCACGTGAGCTAGATTTGGCTTTTTTGAGATTCTTCTCACAGTCAAAATACTTTCAAAGTGTTTGTGCATGAGATGTCAACTATGCCTTGCCTACAAGCGTTAGCGGGTCAACTAAATGGTACGAAACCATAAACAAAATGGGTGTCATTAATGTACCACGTGTGAATGACGACGAATGAAATGTTTACTGAAAACCTGGGTAAAGGCAGAAAGCTAATTACATAAAGAAAGATATGTCACACAGATTCCTTAAATTGAAAACACGTTACAGTTTTCACAATCAGCTCTTATCAGTATTCTTTACACCACTGCAAACATATCTTTGGCATTCCTTACATCTACTGTCCTGTACGTTTATGCACATTCTGACATATCTGTAATTATCTTGCTTAAGTTGGCCTTTGTGTCTCGTCAGGTTTGATTAGCTAGCAGTTTCCCTCTGCTTCTAGTCTTTGTGCTAAGCTATGCTAACACCTCCTGGAGATGAAAGTGATATAATGACATACAGGAGCTGCTCTTGGGATGAGACAATAGGGACCAAACATATTTCAACAACGCTTCCTGTCAGTTCTTAGAAGAGTTTCTATTGGTCGGTGAGAGGAGGTGGGTCGGCTGATTATCCGCCGTTTGTACCCTGTCCTCCGAAACCCTGACTGTCAATCTTAAACTACAGGCACCAGGGCTACCAACACATTCAAACCAAAAAAGTCTGAAAAGGGATTGATTGGCCCGTAACATGTGACACTTCGCCCGTAACATGTGACACTTCGCCCGTAACATGTGACACTTCGCCCGTAACATGTGACACTTCGCCCGTAACATGTGACACTTCGCCCGTAACATGTGACACTTCGCCCGTAACATGTGACACTGGAAACTACAGTTCTCACGCTGCAAAAAACAACCGGGGGAAAAAAGAGCACAAAAAAAAACATGAAAGGTGGCGAGCCGATAATCCACTGCAACTGTGACGAGTCCATTTAGGCTTCGGTTAAATCCATTCGGAGAACAGCGCAGCGTCGACAAAAAAGTACAAATCCACCTCCCGAAAAATGGTCTACAAAGGACGTGGTGGTGGGGGGGGGGGAACCCAGAAGAACCATGGTGGGGGGGGGAACCCAGAAGAACCATTCATACAAAGGACGTGGTGGGGGGGGAGAACCCAGAAGAACCATTCATACAAAGGACGTGGTGGGGGGGGGGAACCCAGAAGAACCATGGTGGGGGGGGGAACCCAGAAGAACCATGGTGGGGGGGGGAACCCAGAAGAACCATTCATACAAAGGACATGGTACTTCCTTGTTATGCAGGGGGACATTTTCTCCATTGTTTTTTCTCTCATTTTGTGTTTTTGTGATTGGGTTCTCCTTGTACCAAGAGTGTGCAACATGAAGCAAAAAGAAGCAGTTCACGACCACAGGCAAGGAGGAGAAGGGGGGAGTACAAATCCTCAGAACTGCAGCAGAGAGGAAAAAAGCTTGAGGACTTAATCTGTTTTCTTTTTGTAAATCGGAGGAGGAAAAAAGAAAAGGTCTTTTTGTCTTAAGGCAGTCTTTTTTGTCCGGCGCCTCTCTCCGGCTCGGTGCTCAACGACGCTCCACCTACAAGAGGATAGATACGAACGTCTTACACCTCAGGTAGTAACGCAACGTAGAAAACACATTCCATGCAAATTGTCTCATAAAAAAAAAAAAAATCATTCAAAAAAAAAGGATTAATTGAAAAGCTGGAAAAACCAAAAGGAAGCTGATCAAAAAGGAGCAGTTTGGCAGTGCCACAAAAAAACAACAATTGCGCTGACACTGTCACATTTAAATGAAATACTTATTATATTTACTAAGCAGGTAATTAGCACACAATATTTCTGCCTTTACTCAAGTGATAACATGAAATGGTCAAAGTGGAACAAAATAACTGAAACAAGCAGAAACTCAGAAACACTTCAACTAGGATTTGATATGCTTTTACAAATGTATCTCTATCTCGAAAAACCTACGGGAGAGGATTAGGGACACGTGTCAAACATGTTGGAGATCTGACCTAAAGTCAATTTGTTTCTGACTTTAATCTCAGGACTAATACGTTTTCACACCCGATTTTTTTTTTTCTGAAATTCTCAGAATTCCGAGAAAAAAGTCAGAATTCCGACTTTTCTCAGAATTCCGACTTTTTCAGAGTTCCACTTTTTTTCTCACAATTTCGACTTTTTTCTTAGAGTTCTGAGAAAAAAAGTCAGAATTTTTAATTCTCTTAGAAATCTGACTTTTCTCAGAAGTCAGATCTCCTATATTTTTTGTCAGATCTAAAAAAACTAAAACACAAAACTGCCATAATCCTCTACCATAAAAACATGTACGGACAAACTAAGAGAATAAATACTAATTTACACAAATAATAAACTTCATCTTCCGTCTAAAAGTTCACTATATTCTATAAATACTATAAATAAACCTCTAACAAATACTTCACGGTGACCTGGGATTGTACTGCAGCTCAAGGAGTAATGTTGTTTCTAAAGGTGTGTTCACCTGAATGTTAAGTTCAGTTAAAAGGCAAGTGGCTATATAGTCTGAGCACACACGCACAGACACACACACACACACACACACACACCCACCCTTACATGTGTACAGTCGGTACGTTTATTGGCTGTTTGCAGCAAATAACTCCAACCCGTGTGAATGCAGCAGTGTGTTAGTATTCACACGGTACAAGAGGTACAAATACTCTCTTTAGTACTCTGTGTGAGTAAGATTTACAAGGCATTATGAATCATGTCGTACAGAAGGCCTGGAGGTACGTGCACACTCACACACAGCGTGTCATGACCTTGCACATAGTGTGTGTGTGAGCATGTGTGTGTGGAAAGTGAAAGGTTTAATGTGCACACACAGTGCACACACACACAGTGCACACACACACACACACACACACACAGTGCACACACACACACACACACACACACAGTGCACACACACACACACAGTGCACACACACACACACACAGTCAGAGGAGCTGCTGCCATTTCCAGGGATTATAGTTCTATTATAATCCTTTCCTCACTTTGTATTCCCCATTTTATCTGTACTCTCTTCTATAGTTCCTTTCTCTCCCTCTGCCTCCGTTACATGCCTTCCACCTTCTCCTCTAGTTTCTCCTCTTCTCTTTCCCTTTTCTTTCTCTTCATTTCTGTCTTCCTAAACCTCCTCCTTCGCTTCCTTTTCTCATTTGCTATAGTTTGGATATGTTTAACTTTCCTATGTCCTCGTCTGTCCTTTACCTCCTCTTCATTTGTACCTTCCTAACTCTTCTCTACCCTCCTTTCCTGTCCACTAGACCCTTCTTCTATCATACTGTTCTCTCCTTCCTCACTATCCTCCTCCTTCCTTTCCCTCCTTTCCTATCCACTAGACCCTTCTTCTATCATACTGTTCTCTCCTCTCCTTCCTCACTATCCTCCTCCTTCCTTTCCTGTCCACTAGACCCTTCTTCTATCATACTGTTCTCTCCTCTCCTTCCTCACTATCCTCCTCCTTCCTTTCCTGTCCACTAGACCCTTCTTCTATCATACTGTCCTCTCCTCTCCTTCCTCACTATCCTCCTCCTTCCTTTCCTGTCCACTAGACCCTTCTTCTATCATACTGTCCTCTCCTCTCCTTCCTCACTATCCTTCTCCTTCCTTTCCTATCCACTAGACCCTTCTTCTATCATACTGTCCTCTCCTCTCCTTCCTCACTATCCTTCTCCTTCCTTTCCTGTCCACTAGACCCTTCTTCTATCATACTGTTCTCTCCTCTCCTTCCTCACTATCCTCCTCCTTCCTTTCCTGTCCACTAGACCCTTCTTCTATCATACTGTTCTCTCCTTCCTCACTATCCTCCTCCTTCCTTTCCCTCCTTTCCTATCCACTAGACCCTTCTTCTATCATACTGTTCTCTCCTCTCCTTCCTCACTATCCTCCTCCTTCCTTTCCTGTCCACTAGACCCTTCTTCTATCATACTGTTCTCTCCTCTCCTTCCTCACTTCCTCCTAACCCCTCTCCAACTTCCCCCATTACTTTCATTCCTATCCTCATTTCCTGTTGTGTTAACTTCTCTCGTTTCTCCTCTCTCATCTATCTTCATTCCTAACTTCCTCACCCTCCTCCTCTTCCTCCTCCTCACCCTCCCATGGTGGCAGCATCTGTTCGTAATGAAACACACAGTTGGACGTCGTAGTCGTTTAGCGCCTCCTCCACGCTACCTGCTCCAGAGGTTACCCCCCGACGGGCGCGTTTGTTACACATCATCAGTACCTCCCCACGACCTTCCCCACCCTCCTCTTCCTCCTCGTCCTCCTCCTCCTCCTCCAGATGTCATTGATCTGGGAAGTGGGTCACACCGGCTCTGAATCAAAGCCAGGTTACACGAGGCCTGGAGGCGGTTACTGTACGTTGTGGGTTAATATGGAGGGGAGGGGGGGAAGAAATGTGACGGCTGATGTTTGAATTATTTGCACGATGTGATCACAGAGACTGTACAGAGACTCAACAGATGTGAAGGTGCTGAGGGCCCTGAACGGCTTATGGATCTGTAAATAAAGGACTGTTGAATCGGAAGAAGCATTCTACAAGAAACCATGACTTAAAAAAAACTAGAAGCACGGAAAAATTGCATTTTAAAGCAATTTTGTTTTTGTATTACTACCCAAAGATAGCATAACAGCGCAAACATGTAATAAAGGAAACAAGGTTCAGGAGATAATAAATATATTCATAAAAGTTGCCATGAGCACCTCAAGGTTACTTTAATAATGTTTACTGAAAGGTGGTCCAAAGCTGAAATGGAACTCAAGCGTTTTTCCATTGATTTATTCCTACAATGTCTGAGAGGACGATTAAGGGAAGACTGTTGGGATGGTTGGTGGTGATGTTGATGCTCAACAAGGGTAGAGAAGGAGGCTTGTAACTGGAGGGTGGCTGGTTCACACCCTAGGGTGGCAGCATGACTCACAGAGGAGACAGAGCACTTGCTCTCGCACATTAGCACCATTTAAGTGCCCTTGAGCAAGCCCAGGAACCCTACTACGCTCCAGTGAGCTACTCAGTGGCCATCAGATCAAACTGCGGTTGTACTTGTGCACATCGACCTATACTCGTTTCATTCAAGTCGTCCTTGGTATGCAGTGGCTCTTCCAAAAGAGTGGCGCAGAGTCCTAAACCAGGAAAAAAGTCAGACTTTAAGCACTTCCTGGTCCCTTGTCTCAAAGTCAATGGTATTTTGGTGGTTTTAATGGTTTAAACCCTTCAAACCACTCATTAAAAAAAAAAAAAACTGACATGGAGGCTAAATGGACCCAAGTTGACTGCCGGGTTTAATCTGGAAGTCAACTGTATTTTAAATATCTTTTTGGTTAGATGCCTGAATAAGGTCTGTGGTTAAAAAAAGAGATTTCAACATTTGGTTTTTAACCATCCTCTCAGACGGCGTGGAAATAAATAATTTGAAAAACGCCCACTGGTGAATTTAAAAACAGCGGTTGCTAAAAGGTTTCAAAATGACGCGACTAAACGCCATCACGCCCAACATTAGCCACATTTAGCTTAGCGGTGGTGACGTGAAGTCATGTGACCGTGCTGTAGTTCCTTTATAGCCCAACATTAGCCACCTTTAGCTTAGCGGTGGTGACGTGAAGTCATGTGACCGTGCTGTAGTTCCTCTATAGCCCAACATTAGCCACCTTTAGCTTAGCGGTGGTGACGTGAAGTCATATGACCGTGCTGTAGTTCCTCTATAGCCCAACATTAGCCACCTTTAGCTTAGCGGTGGTGACGTGAAGTCATGTGACCGTGCTGTAGTTCCTTTATAGCCCAACATTAGCCGCCTTTAGCTTAGCGGTGGTGACGTGAAGTCATGTGACCGTGCTGTAGTTCCTTTATAGCCCAACATTAGCCACCTTTAGCTTAGCGGTGGTGAGGTGAAGTCATGTGACCGCGCTGTAGTTCCTTTATAGCCCAACATTAGCCACCTTTAGCTTAGCGGTGGTGACGTGAAGTCATGTGACCGTGCTGTAGTTCCTTTATAACCCAACATTAGCCACCTTTAGCTTAGCGGTGGTGACGTGAAGTCATGTGACCGTGCTGTAGTTCCTTTATAGCCCAACATTAGCCGCCTTTAGCTTAGCGGTGGTGACGTGAAGTCATGTGACCGTGCTGTAGTTCCTTTATAGCCCAACATTAGCCACCTTTAGCTTAGCGGTGGTGACGTGAAGTCATGTGACCGTGCTGTAGTTCCTTTATAGCCCAACATTAGCCGCCTTTAGCTTAGCGGTGGTGTAGTCATGTGACCTTGATGTAGTTCCTTTATGGCCTAATGTTAGCTTTTTACTTCCTTGAGATTGCATTACGCTTCAAATACCACAACAGTCGTGTAATATGTGGAGATGATCCTTCTTCCTGTTGGAGCAGGGAAGAGGCTCTACCTAAAAAACGCATTAGAGAATTAAGATACTAAGAGAAAGTGTAATAACATTCAACAATGATTTCCTGCATCGACACTAAACATTGGCGTTTCTCACATAAATAGCAGCGTGACGATTAGTCCAACATAAAGGTCGTAGTAAGTGACTTCAAGCAGCCTGATGAATTGTTCTAAAGAGATTGTATCCTAAATTCATTCCTGTAATTACATTTACGTTTTCACAACTTTAGGGCAGATTTTGTGTCTCTGAAGCAAAAGAACAAATGCTGTACTTTATAAAGTCAAGACAGTTGCCCTCACTGCTTTAGATAAACTACATTAAAGTTGGAAAACAAACACCAAGGCTGAGCGCACAAAGAAAGGTTATAAAAGGCTTTTAAAGCTGATCAGTCTGTTCAAAGAGCACCTTGAAAAAAACATGAAACACTTCCAAACATCTCTGAGAACAAAGCCTCAAAAGACCTCATTCAAAACGCTGCGAAAGGTTGTTCAAACTTTAATTGATAAACAAGCCAAAGATTTAGTTTTCTTTCTTCAACTCTTCATTATTGACCAGAAGGACAACATAACATGGATTGGTGGGACTACATCTTATAAGAAAGGTGTCTCACATTCCTCTGAGAGAGCTCCAAGAATGTGCAAGGTGAAAGCTCAGACATGTTAGTTGTGAATATGGAAAAGATGCTTGTCCTTCCCACAGTTGATAGGTAATTACTTTCTTCTCACAAAAACACATTTTTCTCTGCAACAAATATTGAGCACCATCTTAATACTATCCTACACTGCTCTAATAAATACTTTCAGAAGTGATAAATATGTGTTTTTCCTTCAAGGACGCCTCACAAGTAGATGTTGTGCCCAGAGCTGCTTTGTATGCAGTCCGTGCACGCCAGTAATGTCCTGGCTTTTTCTTTGTTTTGTCTTTTGCAGATTAAAACAATGCTTCTGACTCTCAGCCGGTGTCAGAGGTCAGAGCCGGCACAACGCTCCAAGACGAACACTGCGAGTGACTGTCACTTGCTTCAGAGGCGGCTGACAACAAATATATGCTTAGTTTTTTTCCACTTGTTTGCAATACTTTGAAGAGCTAACTTTGACTGCCAGCTAAATAAATGTAGTTATTTTACTGATCTCAAGGGCTGAAGTGGAGTGGAGCAGAAAGGGGCTTTGATGGAGCTGAGCTGAAACAACAACCCTGAGGCGATATGTAAAGTGGAGAAACGTCATCGCCCGCCATCCCACCGGCCGTTAGGTCTGATCAACTGATTTAGTGCTCCATCACACTCTGAATTATGAGTTTGGAGGCCTCCGGGGGAACGGAGGGCTTAATTACACTCAACACTGACGAAAAAGGTCTCCAATGATGAGATGGGGTCGATGTTGAGATGCTTTACCAATCTATATCTTATGAACAGTCGACGTATAGAAAGACAGACTAGACTAGTACACACATGTATCTATCAGAGACTCAGAGAATGAATCAACCTTCATCCAAGTCAAACATCAATGAAACGTTTGATGAATTTGATGAAAAAGTTAATACACATAAAGAGTAATACGCAATATGTTCTAATCCTAACCAATGCTTATTCGTTACAGTCAAACATCAAGGTAACGTTTGATGAATTTGATGAGAAAGTATTGGGTATCGTCTACATAGAGGGGAATACGCAATACTTTCCAATCCTAACCAATCGTTAAAGTCGAACTTTGCTGTCACGTTTGCTGAATTTGATGAAATGGTCTGTAATTATTAAAGTATGCAATGTATTGGGTATGGTCAGCATCGAGGATAGTACGCAATATCTTGAATATAGAAGGTAATATGCAATTTAAGAAATGTATTTAAAATTGACATTAATCTTAATCAGTATCTTCTTTGCTTATTAGAAACAATAACAGGTGCAAAGTTATCATTTCACCAAAACGTAATATGAGTCCATATTTTACAAAAAAAACTACGATTGAAATTTTCTAAAGTAATTTTTATATGTTCATTTATTTGTCACCATCAGAGCGCCCTCACTTCTTTATAACCATCTTTAAAGCCTATGATGGTTGGAGGTTTGATCCTTAAAAGAGTGATACAATATGTGTTAATTGGCTAATTATAACTGTAGAGCAAATTGCTGAATACTTAAGACCAATCAGAGACTTGACTCTCATGGTGTCATTGTGTTTTGCGTCATATCTTGAAATTGCCATTGCGTTTTTTAGTTCGATAAATAAGGTCTTCTAGAATCTAGAAGACCTTATTTATCGAACTAAAAAACGTAAAGACTGTTCGTAGCATCTCTAATTGGACACACTGAATATTTACCTGATAATAAAGCTGTGTGTCTCAAAGTGAATCATTTAAAAAAATGTTCTCAAGTTATTTTTATATGTTCAATTATTTGTCACCATCAGAGCGTCCTCACTTCTTTACAACCATCTTTAAAGCCAAGGATGGTTGAAGGTTTGATCCTTAAAATAGTGATACTATATATGTTAAAGGTGGGGTAGGTAATTTTGGAGAAACCAGCTTGAGTGCGCTAGAATTTGAAAATACACAGCCGGAGAAAATCTGCCCCTTCCTTCAGACTTCCTTCCAGAGCCCCTCCTCCAACACACACGAACGCGCACATGACCAATGAGGGCACGAGATAAGTTTGTGCACCGATGGAAGGCTGACAGGCAGGTAGGCCATCCAGTTATTTTAGCCGGGCCGGCTCAGATGATTGGTCGTGCTTTTTACAGTACTACGGCTTCCACAGATGATATTTATTTTATGTATTTATTGTCAAAGCACTTCAGATATTCATTGCTATCAGGATGTTAAGAGCATTCCATGGAATATAACAACAAGTGTATCTGAAATAAATTACATGCCCCACCTTTAAATGCCAAATTATAACTGTAATAATAACTTGACTATATCATTGTGTTTTGCGTCATATCTTGAAATTGCCATATCCAAAGTATCATCTAAATTCTAGAAGACCTTATTAATCAAACTTCAACATTGTTCGTAGCATCTATATTTGTACACACTGAATGTGTACCTGATAATAAAGCTGCTTAGCGACAACAATGTAAATTCTAGAGGACTGTATGTATAAAAGATACGTCTCAAAGTGAAGAGTTTTTCCCAGTCAATCATCCAGTGTGCCTGAGGACTTCAGATGGAGAGGGAACCGACATAAAAACCCTGTTTAACACAACCTTAACTCGGGCTGGGGAGCTGTGCATCAGTCGCTGAGTCACACAAAAGGGAATATAAAAAAGGCCTCTGTGGCATTTTTACCTACGCGAGTGTGTTGTGTTGTCTGGCTGCATAAAAGAAGAATTTCAGAGCAAAGTAAAGTCACAGTGTGTCTCGACACCTCTCTCTCTGTGATAATGTAATGGTCGCTGTCCTGCAGTGTGCTCCATTCACAGCTTTTCACACTGTCCACAATAGAATAAACACATCGCCTCATGTGGAGCTTGCTGACTGTTTGAGTGGATTGTCCTCTTTAAACTGTCCCTTTGTCCTGCCCTGATGCACTGTGCCGCCTGCGGGGGTTAGTAGTTTAGTGCTTACATTTGTTAGAAACAATTATTTCCCCCCCAGGTAGCCAGTATGTCACAAAAATCCACTTGCACAGACTCCGAAAGACTGCCTTTTCTTCCCTTACAGTGTGTTTTGTGTTTTTGTCTTTTAGCTTTTAAGGTAATTTGTATAGTTACATTTACATTTGGTGTAAATATCTTACGTCCTTGTATGGTAAACGTACCTGGCAATAAACTAAATCCTCACATTGGATAACAATCGAATCACCAGTATATGTCGCCTGTCATTGCCCATATAAACATTTACTTATCTGGTTTTGTCAAGACTATTTGTCAGTTCTTTTCAAAACCATTCAAAATATTCACAAAGGCTGACTTCTACTTGCATGAAGCGAGATAAAGATCAAGGTGAAAAGAAACCAAGGTTGACTGTAGGTAGTCATCTCAAGTGTGTCTGGCTTTTCTATAACACTTCTGTATAGGGATGTCCCGATCACCTTTTTTTGCTCCCGATCCGATTCCGATCATTTGATTTTGACAATCTGCCGATACCGATTTTTCCCGATCCGATCTTTATGCAATGCATTAAGAGGAAAAAAAAGGTAACAGATAACGGCTGGTCATCCAACGCGATGAATTCAGCTATCTTGGCTGTTATGTTTTTGGCCTTTTCACTGTTCTGGGGCAGTTTGTCTTTCCTTTTAAAAGTCTCTGAAAGTGTCGGTTGTTTCAGTGCCGTTACCCGAGTGGCCGCTGTGTACTCGTCGTGTTGTTGTTGGTGTTTGTTTCTCAGGTGGCGTATTAGATTGGTCGTGTTGAACGTAGCTCTGTTCTTTCCACCACGCGGAACCTCCGCCTTGCAAACATTGCATCTGGCTGTTACACTGCCTTCGCTTTCAATTTTATAATACTTCCAAACTCCTGACATTTTCTCTGTCCCGACTCCCGAGGCACCAGCTGAACGTAGCCTCTCGTTACACCAGCTGAACGTAGCCTCTCGTTACACCAGCTGAACGTAGCCTCTCGTTACACCAGCTGAACGTAGCCTCTCGTTACACCAGCTGAACGTAGCCTCTCGTTACACCAGCTGAACGTAGCCTCTCGTTACACCAGCTGAACGTAGCCTCGTTACACCAGCTGAACGTAGCCTCTCGTTACACCAGCTGAACGTAGCCTCTCGTTACACCAGCTGAACGTAGCCTCTCGTGACACCAGCTGAACGTAGCCTCTCGTTACACCAGCTGAACGTAGCCTTTCGTTACACCAGCTGAACGTAGCCTCTCGTTACACCAGCTGAACGTAGCCTCTCGTTACACCAGCTGAACGTAGCCTCTCGTTACACCAGCTGAACGTAGCCTCTCGTTACACCAGCTGAACGTAGCCTCTCGTTACACCAGCTGAACGTAGCCTCTCGTTACACCAGCTGAACGTAGCCTCCCGAGGCACCAGCTGAACGTAGCCTCTCGTTACACCAGCTGAACGTAGCCTCTCGTGACACCAGCTGAACGTAGCCTCTCGTTACACCAGCTGAACGTAGCCTCTCGTTACACCAGCTGAACGTAGCCTCTCGTTACACCAGCTGAACGTAGCCTCTCGTTACACCAGCTGAACGTAGCCTCTCGTTACACCAGCTGAACGTAGCCTCTTGTTAGCTTACTGCTACTATTAGACACTGCGCCCACTCTGTTGCCAGATTTGAGAGAAATAAGCAACCAGGTCTATGAAAACAAGCCCAAAAGAAGCAACACATACATGATGTTGTGTAATTTTAAACCAAAACTAAGGCCTCAGGATGACTTTAAGACGTGAACATGGTCATTTTTGTTTTGTAACATTAAATAAAATAATTAAAAAAAAAAAAAAAAAGATTTAAATTCCCGATCCCCGATTTTTTTCTCCCGATTCCGATCTTTTGAAAATCACGTGATCGGCTCCGATCCCCGATCACGTGATCGGATCGGGACATCTCTACTTCTGTATCATTATTCGCTTTGTCGAATAAGCATTTGTTGCAACAAAGCTGTTGTGGTACATTGTGATGATTTGATTCTTTACCGCTAGTTTTTCTTATGATTTAAAGAAAATCTAGCAAATTGTCCACTGGCTGCTCGTGTCTTCAATCAGAGACTGGAAAACACTAATTGTCTGCAAACAAAAATCAAGAAATTCAACTTAAAGTTGTATATGAATAGACGTTTCAGTAGACTCCGGTTGTATGTCTTTCTAATCCCTTTTGTGTTGCTGTTACACGCCTTACCGCTGATTAAAGTAAGACAGGGACAAAGAGAACTTGCTTTAAATACATTTAAATGTTTACATAATTTTAAAAAGGGTGATGGTTTGTACTCTTAAGAAAGAGAGACGTTTTCACACTGGCTGACAATAGCAGTGAAATACTTTAAAGGAGAGGTGTCATGGCCATTTCCACTGATCATAATTCCATTGTTGAGGTCTACTAAAATAGATTTATATTGTGCATGTCTCCAAACTCACATTGGTTTCTCATACAGCATCTCTCCAAACTCACATTGGTTTCTCAAACAGCATCTCTCCAAACTCACATTGGTTTCTCAAACAGCATCTCTCCAAACTCACATTGGTTTCTCATACAGCATCTCTCCAAACTCACATTGGTTTCTCATACAGCATCTCTCCAAACTCACATTGGTTTCTCATACAGCATCTCTCCAAACTCACATTGGTTTCTCATACAGCATCTCTCCAAACTCACATTGGTTTCTCATACAGCATCTCTCCAAACTCACATTGGTTTCTCAAACAGCATCTCTCCAAACTCACATTGGTTTCTCATACAGCATCTCTCCAAACTCACATTGGTTTCTCATACAGCATCTCTCCAAACTCACATTGGTTTCTCATACAGCATCTCTCCAAACTCACATTGGTTTCTCAAACAGCATCTCTGTAAACTACGTGTATTCACTGAATTTCACTCTCTGCCTTTAACGGCTCGTTGTAGCTCCAATAGCTCCAGCCCCCACCCTCCCTGTGAGCACAGTGTGCTCTGATTGGTCGGGACGTTGCGCTGAGCTCCGTGGAGGTGTTGTTTCCTTGTTAGCGATACACAGCCAAACACAGCCAAACTCATCCTGAGCACACACAAAGTCACAGCCGAAGTAAAAACAATAAGTGTGGCTTGATATTGAGTAAGAAAAAGGTTGATAAACGCTGTGAGAATGGGTCTGCAGAGAGAATGGGTCTGCAGAGAGAATGGGTCTGTAGAGAGAATGGGTCTGCAGAGAGAATGGGTCTGCAGAGAGAATGGGTCTGCAGAGAGAATGGGTCTGTAGAGAGAATGGGTCTGCAGAGAGAATGGGTCTGCAGAGAGAATGGGTCTGCAGAGAGAATGGGTCTGCAGAGAGAATGGGTCTGCAGAGAGAATGGGTCTGTAGAGAGAATGGAATGGGTCTGCAGAGAGAATTGGTCTGCAGAGAGAATGGGTCTGTAGAGAGAATGGGTCTGTAGAGAGAATGGAATGGGTCTGCAGAGAGAATGGGTCTGCAGAGAGGATGGGTCTGTAGAGAGAATGGAATGGGTCTGCAGAGAGAATGGGTCTGCAGAGAGAATGGGTCTGCAGAGAGAATGGGTCTGTAGAGAGAATGGAATGGGTCTGCAGTGAGAATGGGTCTGCAGAGAGAATGGGTCTGCAGAGAGAATGGGTCTGCAGAGAGAATGGGTCTGCAGAGAGAATGGGTCTGCAGAGAGAATGGGTCTGCAGAGAGAATGGGTCTGCAGAGAGAATTTCGCCGCCATCCCAACTGTCTGTTATCAGCCTGCAGCCAGGGAGGAGAAATCAGCTGAGCTGCCTGCTCCCTGCACACAGATGTGTGTGTGAGGAAGTCCGTGGATTGGTCAATTTGGACCAATCAGCGGGGGCTTAACGTAACGGCTCCGCGGACGTAACGTAACGGCTCCACGGATTGGTCCATTTCGTTCCAGGTACGGCATGACATCATGCCGTACCTGGAACGAAATGGAAGAATCAAATGGACAGTAACGTATCTCCAACGAGGCGTTTTGGGGAGGTATTTTCTGTGTTAGAGTTTTACTCTCTACAGGGTGTACTTTGAGGGTTTGTGACTCTGCAGACCGTTTACATGCATACAAACCTTCATAACACACAAGGGGACGGGTAAGAACCGGAAAAGCATGACATGGGACCTTTAATATTATATAATAGTTTTACTTTTAAGTTACATTCCTGGGGGTTTTTGGTCGTTACAGTCAGATATGAGCCGTCTCTCAGCCTGAAGCTTCTATTGGCATCATCCGCAGTCTATACGAATTCATCCGTTAGCATTAGCTTATTGCCTAGCGTTGTCAGTAGTCAGCTGTATTGCCGTGTTTATGAGCTTCGGGGGTGCTTGTTGGGCTGTTTTACGTCCATTAGATTTATGCAGGTTTTTATCTGCTGCTGTTAAACAGATTTACTGTGGAAGAGGCTGAGGAGAGCATCTCAAATGTGACAGCTGAGGAAAAGAAAAAACTGCTCAGACTGACAGAGAGACTCCATTTTGTAGAATTAAATCAGTTAAATGGCTGTGGGAGAGTGGCGAGGGAAGCTGAAGAGCTCTCAGGAAAAGGCCTCAGTTTCTCCTGCCAAGGCTGAATCTTTTCTCTTTCTCTATTGGTGAAGCTCTGACCCGTCGCTCTCTCTTTCTCATTTCTCAAAGTGGATTTTCTCTCTTAAGTGTTCTGCTCTCTCTCACTGCTCTGCTTTTTCTTCAACATGTCTCTTTTTTTTTTTATATAATTTTGGTCAAATCGCTTTCAGCTCCCACTCTGACTTTTATCTCCCTTTTTCTCAATAACTCCACAGCACACACACACACAGGCAGGCAGAGCGAGATGAGACGAAACCGGACTGAAGGTTTAAGGTTGGCTGTGCGTCCCGCAGTGTAAAGGCAGGGGAATTGTAGTCATTACTTGAGCCTATTAGAAGAGCTTTAACATACAGTTTTATCTCATTCTCTTTATCCTGAATCTCACAGGCAGTGGCAGTTCGTTATAACAGATCCCTGCTGTGGATTTGATGGGCGCGGGCCGAGTGCAAATACCAAGTCGTTAGTAGAAGTAGTTGAGGTAGCCATAGAATTAGTGATAGTAGTACAAGAAGCAGTAGTGGCGGCCATGTAGCAGCAGAATGAGGCGGTATAAGCAATACTGGCATGAGCAGTAACAGTGCCAATGGTATAAGTCAGGGGTGTCAAACTCAATTTCATTGCGGGCCACATTCGCATTATGGTTGCACTCAAAGGGCCGGTTGTAACTTTAAGACTATATAAAAATACATATATAAATATTTAATATATATAAAATAATGTATTATATTACATTATTGCCTCTGCATTGGATTATTATCAGATAGGGTAATAACTTCATAATTAACTACGTCTGAAAGCAGAAGTCTAGGGCAAATCATTGCAAGTCTCTTCAGTGAGAATGTCACAAAATGATTTAAAAAGAAAAGCCAAATTCTGGAAAACAATAGAAAAAAGAAAAAAAAAGTGACAAATTCTGAGAAAAAAGTCAAATTTGAGATGCATTGCGGGACATGTAGTTTGTGGGCAACGTGCCTCTGTAAAGTAGCATGTAACCGTATAATAAACATATTATATTTTTTGCAAGCTCTTGTGGGGCCACATAAAATGAAGTCGCGGGCCGGATTTGGCCCCCGGGCCTTGAGTTTGACACCCCTGGTATAAGTAGTACACACAGTAGTGGTAGTCACGGTAGTAACATTATAAATAGCAGTACTACAAGTAGCAGTGGAAGTATTAGCAACAGTAGCAGTAATACAAAGAGTGGTGCAGGGATTTTTGTAGGCTAACCCGAAGTTAGCATCTCCCTGGTTCCCTTGACAGAAAGCCAATTGGATTTTTCCATTAGCAGTAATACTCAGAGTAACAGTAGTAGTTCAAGCTAAATAATGTATGTTAGAAGTAGTAGTGGCAGCAGCATGCTTGTCGCTTCACTAGCAACAGTAGTACCAATAGTAATTCAACTATTGTGAGCCAAAGACAAGCAGGTGACATAGTACTATCAAAAGTTAGTAACAGCAACACTGGAAGGGTCATAAATATGTTCCAATATGATCTTGATATAACATTGTAGATTAGTAGTAGTCGCAGTTATATCAGTGATAATAGAAGTGGTAAGCAAGAGTATTATGAGCTCTAGAAGTAGTATTAGTAATATTAAACCTGGTTGCTATTTGTGGAATTTCAGATCTTAACTGATTACAAAAAAGTCTTATTAACATATCTTTTATATTTTATAGAAAGAAAGGCAGACAGGAGGCAGGACCACACACGTGGAGGCTCTGGTGTGTGGCCAGTGATTGAACGCTTGTTTTGCAGTTTGACGAATTTGAGGAGAAATTATTGAATATCGTTGATGAGTTTTTGGGCCAAATTAAGCGTGGTATTTCTGCCTTTTTTTGACAGTTGACAGATGCCATATTGATGAGCCACTGGCACAACATTTACACAAGTGTTTTTTCAGAATTATCAGCAGTATATTGTCAAGTGTCAGAAACACAAGAAACACTCTTCTCATTCATCTCCAGCCCGTATGTCAAATCAGCGGGAACAGGAAGCAGGATGTTCATTGAACTGCTTCTTCTCATGTGTGACCGCCACTACAATACACTCACCCTCCCCTTCAGACACACACACACACACACACACACACACACACACACACACACACACACACACACACACACACACACACACACACACACACACACACACACACACACACACACACACACACACACACACACACACACACACACACACACACACACACACACACACACACACACACACACACACACACACACACACACACACACACTAACGGCGACCTCTGCCAAGGCAGCCCTCCAAAAGTTTCATCTTCTTTTCTTGAAGTCATGAAAAGGCTTTCTTTATTTCCTCTTTCTTGGAGAGGGCTGAGAGCTGGAGGAGATCAGACAGAGCGGTGTGTGTGTGTGAGGGAATCAGAAAGGAGAGGCGAACAAAGCGAGGTGCGAGCATCGGGTCACGTGACTCCGCCTCCAGACGCTGTTTTCAGTCGCTGAATGGCGAGGTCGCGACGTGCGGATCATCGTCTGACTTCACTGTGTGTGTGTGTGTGTGTGTGTGTGTGTGTGTGTGTGTGTGTGTGTGTGTGTGTGTGTGTGTGTGTGTGTGTGTGTGTGTGTGTGTGTGTGTGTGTGTGTGTGTGTGTGTGTGGTGACTCATGCTTCACATTGAACACTTGAAAGAAACGCTGATTGACTCGGAGCAGAATGGCTGCAGCCCGGTGATAAATGGCGAGTTGGTGCAGGTGGAGCAGCATCACACAGATTTGGTTATGATGTCAGGCGACAGCTCCAAGTGGGGCCAGTTTATCGACTCCGTCTCCAGTCGAGTCACACTGAGAGTCACACTGAGAGTCACACATTTGTTCAGGAAATACAGTCAGGGGCCAAATCACAAAGGTAGTGCACGGCTTTTACCTCAGACGGTGAAATGCATCCCTAACAGTGCTGCCAAGGAAACAGTTTGCAGGTCATTTGACGCAGATTTCCACAATTTTTATGCAAGTTATCTTCAAAAAATTGGAGGAAAGTGAAGGATATTTAAAACGGGGGGGCCGTCCAAATGTCTTACATTTCACATATTTACATCGAACACAACATGTGCCTTATGGGTAACAAAACACACAATCAGTGCAGAAGTAAATGCAGACTGCTTAATGTTTAATACATTACAATATTCTGGCTCCACAACAAAACCAAATGATGCTTCAATTCCTCTGTCCTTGGCCTAAATGTTCATTTTTATAAAAGGAAACAGAAAGCACCGACCATTTTCCACTTAGCAGAGAACTTCATATATATCTCCTCCATTTTGAAGGCTCTCTTTGTGCCTTGGATAAACTTAAAAGATACGTGAATAAAACTAATCTTAAGAACTATAAACCTGGGGTAACATGTGATGCAGGAACTGAATGATCTGCTGCTTCCCAAAGTGAAGTCAGACGATGATCCGCACGTCGCGACCTCGCCATTCAGCGACTGAACACAGCGTCTGGAGGCGGAGTCACGTGACCCCATGCTCGCACCTCGCTTTGTTCGCCTCTCCTTTCTGATTAAAAAGATGATGGGAACTGCATTATTTAAAAAGTTATTTGTTTTAAAAAGGTGGAAAATGGGAGTGACAGGCCGGGCACTGTAAATACTTTGTGTGTGTGTGTGTGTGTGTGTGTGTGTGTGTGTGTGTGTGTGTGTGTGTGTGTGTGTGTGTGTGTGTGCGTGTGGTGTGGTGTGTGTGTGTGTGTGTGTGTGTGTGTGTGTGTGTGTGTGTGTGTGTGTGTGTGTGTGTGTTTTTTTTAAGGGCATTTTTTCTGCTTTAATGAGCTCTGTATGGACGTTATCACGAGACTCTGAGTGCGGAGCGGAGCGGCCAAACAAACTCAGCGGTTGGTCGAGAGAGAGCCACA
>NW_022987618.1:10000-62500 GCF_902827165.1 Trematomus bernacchii | reverse complement strand
TGTTCAGCAATCACATGATGATCTGATACCTCTCACCAGTGTGCTTGTGTGCGTGTGCGTGTGTGTGTGTGCGTGTGTGCGTGTGCGTGTGTGCGTGTGCGTGTGTGCGTGTGTGTGTGTGTGTGTGTGTGTGTGTGTGTGTGTGTGTGTTGGTGGGGTTTCATTTTCAGGGTCAGCAGCCAAATCTCTAACAGATGGTCTGATCCCAGCTGAGCTCAGCACCTCCTGCTGGCCGTTAGGCTGTGAGGAGCAAAACAAAGACTATGGAAACACCCTCCTCTTCCTCCTCCTCCGCTTCGTCTTCATCCTCCTCCTCCTCCTCCTTCTCATTCATTATCCTTATCGACTTCCTACTCCCCTCTCCTCCTAATCTTCTACTTCACTTCCTGACTCCACTGCTTTTTCTTTTTCTCCCTCCTGCTTCTCATCTTCCTCACACTTCTCCTCCTCCAAGTTCTCCATCTCTTTTCTTAATCATCCCCCTTTTCTCCTCTTGTTCGCCCCCATTATGTTTCTCTCAGGTTATCTTTCTACTCCAGGGTACATGCAGGAATCCTGAAGTCAAATGTAAAACCTTCTAAGACCTTTTTTAAGACCCTTTCCATACATTTAAAGACCTCATGGCCACTTTGAGTTCTAACCGGTTACCTTGGCGACACACTTCACCTCACATTGACTATATACAGTATTGATTGTCCTTCCTCCTTATCTTCCAACCATTTGCGGTATTTTTGGAACTTTAAGTATTTTTGGATCTTTAAGTATTTTAGGAATTTACGGTATATTTGGAACTTTAAGTATTTTTGGAACTTACGGTATTTTTGGAACTTTAAGTATTTTTGGAACTTTAAGTATTTTTGGAACTTTAAGTATTTTTGGATCTTTAAGTATTTTTGGATCTTTGGACCCTTTCCATACATTTTAAGACCTCATCTCCACTTTGAGTTTTAACCGGTTACCTTGGCGACACACTTTACCTCACATTGACTATATACAGTATTGATTGTCCTTCCTCCTTATCTTCCAACCATTTGGACGCAGACTTGCATTTCCCCATAACCATGTTGTTTAACAACCGGCGTAAACGGACCTTCGCGCTATCAAGCAGTGAGCGTGCGATGTCCTGTTCAGATGACGTCACATCCAACGGGATGCCATAAATAAACTACACAGAATCACACTACACACCTACGCAATGATTACATTCAGGCAGACTGTAGAATACCTCTTTGGACAATTCATATACTTATTGAAAACAAGCTACACAATGTAA
The DNA here is from genome assembly GCF_902827165.1 of Trematomus bernacchii. NCBI lineage: Eukaryota > Metazoa > Chordata > Actinopteri > Perciformes > Nototheniidae > Trematomus > Trematomus bernacchii. Next base: position 61,227 of record NW_022987618.1, on the reverse strand, counting down.
GACCTTTGGAAATGCCGTTTCATACTTTTTAAGACGGCGGCGTGCGTTGAAGCTTGCCGGCGGGCGTGTCTGAAACTCGACCAACAACCAATCACATGAATCTCCCGCCCCTGACACACAAGCAGCGGTTTGATTGGCTAGAGTACTTGTACTGGCATATGATTCGATTGGCTGACGCTTCTGCCGAGGCTTCAAAAGTTGAACATTGCTCAACCTTTGCAGCGAGCCATGCCAGCAAAGCTCCGCTTCGCTTCCCACAATGCAGTTCGGCGAAAAGTGACGTCACCCCATTCAAAGTGAATGGTGAAGCTTTACAACGCACGCCGCTGTGTGGACGGGCCGTTTTATACATCCCTCTTTCTCCACCTCCTGTTCTCATATCCACTTCCTTTGTATCCTCCGTCTTCCTCATTCCCCTGTATCTTCTTCCTCCTCTCCTTCCTCCTCCTCCTCCTCAGGGACTCCCTGCCCTCCCACCTGAAGCTCTCCTCTGGTTCGGAGGATTCGAGGCCGTGAAAGCGCCGGCCTTCAGGCTGGAGGATCCTGGAGCGTCGCTCAGAATCACCAAACAGCAGCGAGCTGTAGGAGTGTTAACATGCAGCGTCTGCTCCTCCTGATGTTGGAGGGAAACAGCAGGAGGTGATCTCTGCTGGGACTCCTGCTAAACACATACACACACACGCTGAGGAGTATACTACGGCACCTTTACAAGTTACATTCATGAGTAGACTACAGGCTTCGGGAGTGACGGATTGCATGTAATCAGGATGCACAAGGAAGACTTTATTCCCTTACAGTTACATGCTAAAAGTCTAAAAAGTGTGGATTACCAGCAGGATTACATTGTTAGTAAAAACCTAAAAACAGCATATAGTGTTTGTGGTAAAGGATCAGATGTTCTCTCTTCTCTGTCAGCTGTTCTGTTCTCTAATACTTTCAGTGTGAATCGATACGCCTGCTGCCTGAATCTGCTTTCTTTGCTTCATCTGTTCTGTTTGTAATTCAGCAGGTGAACCTATATGTTCAGAAACTAGTGTGTGTGAGCTTCTAAACTAAACCGAGCATTTTCCGTCAGCTCAGATTGTATTTCTGCTTTTCTAAACTGTAGTAATCCGTAGCTCCCGAAGCCTTCATATAGCTGTCCGTGTACGTTTGGCCGTCAGCGAGTCTGTCTTCAGCGCTGCAGCAGCTGCTCACATTGATTTCTTTCTTTTTATATCCTCAAATATGAAAACCTCTATGGCCCCCTAGGGGTTTCGGATGTGTGCGAGAAACACGCTTTTCCCCTCCCAAATCACTCCACTACTGTGCAGAATGCTTACCTGTAACTGTATGAAGAGAGAGCCCTCAGATATACAACTGGAAAATCAGCAAATTGTCGCTTGAAAGAGACTCGAACCATTTGTGTTTTTGGGCATTTTTGCTTCTTTAGTTACTCAAGCAATGAATCCAATATCAAACATGTATTTTCTGCTGATACAGTTGTGCAGTCATGGCATATTGTTGGAAGTTAGCATCTGAAATTACTCCTTTAACTAAAAGTAATTGGATTTTTAACACATATTTATGAGTTTTGAAGAAAAAAAGCTAACGTTGGGCTATAAAGGAACTACAGCACGGTCACATGACTTCACGTCACCACCGCTAAGCTAAAAGTGGCTAATGTTGGGCTATAAAGGAACTACAGCACAGTCACATGACTTCACGTCACCACCGCTAAGCTAAAAGTGGCTAATGTTGGGCTATAAAGGAACTACAGCACAGTCACATGACTTCACGTCACCACCGCTAAGCTAAAGGTGGCTAATGTTGGGCTATAAAGGAACTACAGCACAGTCACATGACTTCACGTCACCACCGCTAAGCTAAAAGTGGCTAATGTTGGGCTATAAAGGAACTACAGCACAGTCACATGACTTCACGTCACCACCGCTAAGCTAAAGGTGGCTAATGTTGGGCTATAAAGGAACTACAGCACGGTCACATGACTTCACGTCACCACCGCTAAGCTAACGGTGGCTAATGTTGGGCTATAAAGGAACTACAGCACAGTCACATGACTTCACGTCACCACCGCTAAGCTAAAAGTGGCTAATGTTGGGCTATAAAGGAACTACAGCACAGTCACATGACTTCACGTCACCACCGCTAAGCTAACGGTGGCTAATGTTGGGCTATAAAGGAACTACAGCACAGTCACATGACTTCACGTCACCACCGCTAAGCTAAAGGTGGCTAATGTTGGGCTATAAAGGAACTACAGCACGGTCACATGACTTCACGTCACCACCGCTAAGCTAAAGGCGGCTAATGTTGGGCTTGATGACGTTAAGTCGTCTCATTTAGACACTTGTTATAGCAACCTCCGTCTATAAATTCACCAGTGGGGTATTTACTGACGTATATTATGACGTACAACTAGACGTTAAAATCTCTCAAGACGAGTGAAGAGCTAAAATGCTGACTCATTAAGGGTTTAAAGACTCATTCCCACACCTCTCTATTGACTTATCGTCTCAGGATCTATTTGAGGAAGCTTTAAAGCATCAGTGGCAGAGTTTAGAGACAGAACCAAAGGAAAACTTGAGTGTTTCGTCAGTCGTCCGTGTCACAGCGGCCTGGATCACCTGCCCCCCGCCCCCCCCCCCCGCTCACCCAGCTAATGAAAGACATGTGGTGGGGGCATAATGCTATTGTCTGTCAAATCTGCTTATGGATCAGTGGGGGAGCGGCAGGGATATGGCTGTTGTTGTGTGTGTGTGGACGGGCAGTGGATCATCTGCTGTGGATCACTGCTTAATCCAATCACAGCGAGCGGATCACAGGAAGCCGATTCCCCGTAAAGTCTCCGACTGGCCGAGTGAAACCTGGATCCGTCTGTCAGAGATCCGACGGCTGCAAATTCAACGGGACGCCTCATCAGAGGGGCTCATTGTGCCTATTTATGGACGACTGTGATGATGACAGAGCGGCTCCGAAGCATTTCACACTCAAGCAAACGTCCATTAAAGGACAATTACAGCATTCCACTTTCCATTTAGTACGTTCCCCCTCGCTTTAATGTTATTTCTGACAGTCCCCACATGCTCGCGGCATGATTAAAGATATTTTTACATCGCTTTAGCCAAACCCCTCAGGCTCGTTCAGTCCAATTGAGCTGCAGAGAAAACAACTGAATGTTTCTAATTCAGTTAGTAACAAGGAAATCCCTGAGCGTGGAGGAGAGGGGAATCAGGATGCGAAGGAAAGGGAAAGGTTTTTGTCTCCTTTCTGTTTTGGAGAAAACATCAAATATGTGATAATGTGATGAAATTCAAAATAAATCTCTGCAGTGATGGAAACACAGAAGGGATGGAAATGTTTCATTTCACAGGTAATGGCTTGTGTACACTGCCTGAAATGTCTCAACATGAACAATGCCGGTGTGTTAGCCTATTATCTACAAATAGTCTCCATTTTCTATAACTTCCCAGCATTTCCCAAATAACTCCATCAGCTTTCCTCCCTTACAGGCAGCGATTGGTTCATTTCTGGATCCCATTTCACCTAATATGCAACATCAGATCATTTTCCTCGCGCCTATTTAGACACGAATCACCATCAAAACAATTGTGACCCGTGCACAAGCATACGAGAAAACTGCAGGACTTTCCATGCAATTTGCAAATGACAATCGTCCGCGTAACGTGACGCTCGTACCAAATACTTTCTGTAAAACAGCCCTGCAGAGGAGCTTCTCTCAGAGAGATAATCCATCACAGGGAACATCGTGTCCACTGGTATTATTCTCAAACTGACAATATATTCTCATAATAATGCAGTTGTAAGTGCAGATTTAAGCACTTTTTTGCTGAAAATGATACGATAATTGCCTCCAGCAGACACTCAAATAGACTGGTTGACAGAAAAAGGCTCAGCAATTTTCTAGAACAGCTGGCAACTGTAGTTTTGAGCAAATATTACTAAAGCATAAGGAAATAGTGCGGTTCTTTGGGACTATTTTCTCTTTGCAGTACTAGGTATGTCTGCAGTAGAGCAACGTGAAAGGTGTTGGCTTTAAAATGACCTGTTCTCACCTTCGAATGACATTATAAACCAGACCAAACTACATCTTCATGAGCACAAGCTAGCTAACGTTAGCTAGGTACCTGTATGATTTTACAGGGGAATAATGAAACATGCATCATCTGTCAGACTAGTTAATCATGTCAACTGATATTATTCTCAAACTGACAATATATTCTCATAATAATGCAGTTGTAAGTACAGATTTAAGCACTTTTTTGCTGAAAATGATACGATAATTGCCTCCAGCAGACACTCAGACAGACTGTTTGACAGAAAAGGGCTCAGCAATTTTCTAGAACAGCTGGCAACTGTAGTTTTGAGCAAATATTACTAAAGCAGAGGGAAATAGGGAAGTTGTTGGGGACTACTTTTCCTATACTGAGTATGTGTTGCAGCAGATGCTGGCTATATTTGTAAAATGAACCGACATTTTAATTAGATTACAAACCAACCCACACTACATCTCCGTTAGCATAGGCTAGGACACGTTAGCCAGATACCTGTATGATTCTACATGGGAATTATGTAACAAATACCTTGTAATAGACTAACACTGGACTGTGAATGGACAATACGTGTGAATGAGCAGAGCATACGAGCAGAAGAAGCTGAATGTGCTGTAAACTGGCAGAAATACATGAACACACACAAACGCAGGAGTCAAGACTGTCTGCTCTGAAGTGAAAGCAGAAAATCAATACAACACAGAAACATTTCAGAATCCAATATCCAACTGTTTCTAAGAGGAGGAAGAGAAGGAGGGGGAGGAGGGGGAGGAAACAGTGGGAGGAGGTGGGTGAGTCTATAAAATAGACTGAAATAACTGACAACATACTGAACACATTTGTAAAACATTAACTCACTGATGTGCTACCTGTGATAAAATGAAGATATCAGAAAATAATCTCTGTGGCAATCCAACTGTTATGATAACTTCAACGTTTTGTTCAGCAAGATAATCTCTACATATTAACACCAACGTTGGGCTATAAAGGAACTACAGCACGGTCACATGACTTCACGTCACCACCGCTAAGCTAAAGGCGGCTAATGTTGGGCTATAAAGGAACTACAGCACGGTCACATGACTTCACGTCACCACCGCTAAGCTAAAGGCGGCTAATGTTGGGCTATAAAGGAACTACAGCACGGTCACATGACTTCACGTCACCACCGCTAAGCTAAAGGTGGCTAATGTTGAGCTATAAAGGAACTACAGCACGGTCACATGACTTCACGTCACCACCGCTAAGCTAAAGGTGGCTAATGTTGAGCTATAAAGGAACTACAGCACGGTCACATGACTTCACGTCACCACCGCTAAGCTAAAGGTGGCTAATGTTGAGCTATAAAGGAACTACAGCACGGTCACATGACTTCACGTCACCACCGCTAAGCTAAAGGTGGCTAATGTTGAGCTATAAAGGAACTACAGCACGGTCACATGACTTCACGTCACCACCACTAAGCTAAAGGTGGCTAATGTTGAGCTATAAAGGAACTACAGCACGGTCACATGACTTCACGTCACCACCGCTAAGCTAAAGGAGGCTAATGTTGGGCTATAAAGGAACTACAGCACGGTCACATGACTTCACGTCACCACCGCTAAGCTAAAGGTGGCTAATGTTGGGCTATAAAGGAACTACAGCACGGTCCCATGACTTCACGTCACCACCGCTAAGCTAAAGGAGGCTAATGTTGGACTATAAAGGAACTACAGCACGATCACATGACTTCACGTCACCACCGCTAAGCTAAAGGTGGCTAATGTTGGGCTATAAAGGAAATACAGCACGGTCCCATGACTTCACGTCACCACCGCTAAGCTAAAGGAGGCTAATGTTGGACTATAAAGGAACTACAGCACGATCACATGACTTCACGTCACCACCGCTAAGCTAAAGGCGGCTAATGTTGGGCTATAAAGGAACTACAGCACGGTCACATGACTTCACGTCACCACCGCTAAGCTAAAGGTGGCTAATGTTGGGCTATAAAGGAACTACAAGACGGTCACATGACTTCACGTCACCACCGCTAAGCTAAAGGAGGCTAATGTTGGGCTATAAAGGAACTACAAGACGGTCACATGACTTCACGTCACCACCGCTAAGCTAAAGGTGGCTAATGTTGGGCTATAAAGGAACTAGAGCACGGTCACATGACTTCACGTCACCACCGCTAAGCTAAAGGTGGCTAATGTTGGGCTATAAAGGCACTACAGCAAGGTCACATGACTTCACGTCACCACCGCTAAGCTAAAGGTGGCTAATGTTGGGCTATAAAGGAACTACAGCACGGTCACATGACTTCACGTCACCACCGCTAAGCTAAAGGTGGCTAATGTTGGGCTATAAAGGAACTACAGCACGGTCACATGACTTCACGTCACCACCGCTAAGCTAAAGGTGGCTAATGTTGGGCTATAAAGGAACTACAGCACGGTCACATGACTTCACGTCACCACCGCTAAGCTAAAGGTGGCTAATGTTGGGCTATAAAGGCACTACAGCACGGTCAGTATTGTACAGCAGTATTGTCAAATTGCTACGTATCCTGCTGTTTCTCCGTAATGTGCTGACCTCCATCTGCTTTTGGTAATACTACGATCATATAATCCCACTTCAAAACATCCAAACCCAGCAAACGTTGTCCCAGCTAGTGCTATCCGTAACATAATTTACAAACGTATTGATTAGCCTGCTTTTCTAACCTACGTCACTGCCGTTTGCTAAGAGCTGAGTTTGCATCTGAAAACTCTGGAAAAGCTACATCCTGTAAATTCTGCTTTTATGGACATGGTCTGATTCATCTGCACACTGACGTCAAGTCTCCTGTGGAAGACCGTTTTCAAAGGAAAAATAATGTGTATTTATGCACAGTCATAAAATTACGAGACGCTAAATCCAAATTATGATAGGAGATAATAAGTCCAAATTTCGCTCGGACACATTAATAGAGAAGTCGGCGCTGCTCAAGTGTTCATTTGTACGATTCACACCCACGGACTGTCTTCATCAAGAGGAGGAAGGTCAGACATTTGCTGCACAAAGGACTTGTGTAATGCTTACTGCCCTTCGCCTTTTCTCTTTTCTTAGCAAAAATGGAGCATCTACTCACCCCTCCACGAAATCTAAAGAACAATATCGTCTGAGAAATAATTGGATTCAGCTTTTTTTTTGTCTCAGCTTCTCTTTTCTTTCTTCCCGTGCAGCAGGCTGTAAGCTGCTTGTAGCACAAATCACATTTTAATTAGCTCGATCCCGGCTAACGACCTCTTTACCTGCCAGCATCCGGCTAATCCTCGTCTTCCCTCAAACCTCTTCACTCTTCCTCCTCCTCCTCCTCCTCCTCCTGTCTTACCAGTGTTGTAAAGTAACTAAGTATATTTACTCAAGTACTGTACTTAAGATCAATGTTGAAGAACTCTACTTGAGTATTTCCCTTTTAAGCTACTGTGTACTTCTACTCCTCTACAGTTCAGAGGTACATGGTGTACTTCTACTCCTCTACAGTTCAGAGGTACATGGTGTACTTCTACTCTACTACAGTTCAGAGGTACATGGTGTACTTCTACTCCACTACAGTTCAGAGGTACATGGTGTACTTCTACTGCACTACAGTTCAGAGGTACATGGTGTACTTCTACTCCACTACAGTTCAGAGGTACATGGTGTACTTCTACTACAGTTCAGAGGTACATGGTGTACTTCTACTCCTCTACAGTTCAGAGGTACATGGTGTACTTCTACTCCTCTACAGTTCAGAGGTACATGGTGTACTTCTACTCCACTACAGTTCAGAGGTACATGGTGTACTTCTACTCCTCTACAGTTCAGAGGTACATGGTGTACTTCTACTCCTCTACAGTTCAGAGGTACATGGTGTACTTCTACTCCTCTACAGTTCAGAGGTACATGTATTTAATACCTTTAGTTACTTCTCAGATGTGGATGAATGATGTGAAATATAATCAAGTGTTAAATCAGACTTTAGTTCCACCTGGAGTAAATCCACAAGCTACCCTGCAGTATACAAAGTCATTCAAACTAGCTGCACCTTTACCAGCTTTGAGAACACTTTCATGATCAATCATTATAAAACATATCATATATATTATTCTGAAATGGACCAATCTGCACAATGACTACTTTTACTGTCGCTACTTTCACTATATTTTGATGAGAATACTTTTCTACTTTCACTTGAGGAACATTTTGAATGCAGGACTTTTACTTTTAACAGAGTATTCCTACACTCTGGTACTTCTACTTTTAGTCAGGTACAAGATCTGAGTACTTCTACTTTTACTCAAGTACAAGACCTGAGTACTTCTACTTTTACTCAAGTACAAGACCTGAGTACTTCTACTTTTACTAAAGTACAAGACCTGAGTACTTCTACTTTTACTCAAGTACAAGATCTGAGTATTTCTACTTTTACTCAAGTACAAGATCTGAGTACTTCTACTTTTACTCAAGTACAACATCTGAGTACTTCTACTTTTACTCAAGTACAATATCTGAGTACTTCTACTTTTACTCAAGTACAAGATCTGAGTACTTCTACTTTTACTCAAGTGCAAGACCTGAGTACTTCTACTTTTACTCAAGTACAAGATCTGAGTACTTCTACTTTTACCACAAGATCTGAGTACTTCTACTTTTACTCAAGTACAAGATCTGAGTACTTCTACTTTTACCACAAGACCTGAGTACTTCTACTTTTACTCAAGTACAAGAGAGTGCTTCTCCCACCTCTGGCTTTTACATCCCGACATTGTATTTATCATTTTTCACACTCCACATATTTCACATCTTTTTGTGTGTTTTCATTTCACTTTTCCTCCCGTTTGCTCGGCTGCTGGTTTTTGTCCCTTTCTAATAGAAACTGCTTTCTTTCTTTCATCCATTTCCCCACCACATATCAAACTGTTTCACACTGTCCTCTGTTTTATTGTTATTCATGTTCTGCAGCCTTTTCTCGTTTCTCGTTACTGTTGCAGTGAGGTCTCGCTCGTTATGTCTCGCTCGTTTTGTCTCGCTCGTTATGTCTCGCTCGTAACTTTGGGAGATTTTGGTAGAAAATGATGCAGGGGATATTCCCTCTGCTGCAGTGACAGTAAAAAAAAAGTGAGCAGGATTCATTTAAATGTATAAAAGTCTGATTTCTTGTGTTTACAAAAACCTTTGCAGGACAACAGGAAAACCTATTTGAAGACACTATTATGCTTTTGAGGGTTTTCTCTTTCCTGTTTAGGTTAACTCGAGTCACATGTAGTGTGTACGACATATTTGGATTTTCCAATTCATATCTTTGAAGAGTTTGCTCCTCACTGAGCAGAAATCTCAATTTAAGCAGAAGCACATACACTCAGCAACATTTCCAGTTTCATTCCTCTCTATATTCTGAAGCTTTCCACAGAGGGCTTTGTTTACGCACCATTAACACTCTCATTTACACCATTCATTCAAACATGCAGAAGCTTCACAGTGTTTTCTGATTTATGGAGTACTACACAAATATATCCAAAATCCCCTCTTTAAATGAAACAGGAAATGTCAACCTGGCTTTATATAGTGTTCAGATTTCAGTTCTAGAAATATGAAAAAGCCTCATTTGCATATTAAAACATAGCCTTTCAGAAAACGCAATAATTGTCTTCATGTCAGGAATGAACCGGGGAAGATTCATGGTGACTTTTAGTCAGTGGAAATGTTCTCCTATTAACTCGGGGTGTCCTACAAATCCCTTAAAAAAGCCTTCTGCTGTCACGATGGAGACACTAAGGGGGTTTGTTAAGTCTCTACACCCCAAAATGAAAAACATTTGTTATGTTGACTTGAGGGGGAGGTTCCTCTTCCTCCTCCTCCTCCTCCTCCTCCTCCTGCTGTGTTGGAGGCATGACAAGACAAAAACCTTATTAACTTAGGGAGGATCGTTACGTTAATACCTGGCAAATAAGTGGATTAGCAGGGGGTCACTATGGATTAACCATCGGTTTTTGTTTATCTAAAGCCTACCCCCCCCTATAATCTGGTCTAAATCCTGCAAAGCAAAGCTCGGGGCCAAGTGGGTTCCAGACGTTGTCCCGCTGTCCACTTCCTGTACTGAGCAGGGGGGCGGCCATTGTTTGTTATTGATCTTTATTCGCCTGGGTTTACCTTCATCGCTCATCTTCACTCTATTTTGTCAAGGCTTGGACTCCTCTGTGCTCTGAGACGGTGTTCATTGGGCAGATGTTAAGTGACAGTATTGGTTTTATCTGTGTACACTCCAGCAGCAGCTGCAGCCAAACTAGCGCTACGTTTGCCAAACTCTTCACTTTTCCTCATCCTCAATATCGTCCAACATTAATGTGTGAAAATCGGGCATTAAAGCAGAAATATACCCTCCTCTATTGCTTTCCAAGATGTGTATATCTCTCAGAAGCATCCAAGGCTTATATTGGAATGAATAACCATTTTATTTACAACACTGCACTTTCCGGGAGTAACTATCGAACTAATTATGAACAATACTTTATCAGCTGATTCATTAGCATTAGCTTGCTAGCTGCTTGTGCAATGGATTAGTTTTGAAGTCAGACGGAAAAATCAAAACCTGGCCTGAGAAAAAAAGCTGTTTTAGTTTGAAAGACTGAGGAAAGAAATTACATGTTAAGATGTAAAAGTTTATATTCATGGCACTTAAGAACTCTTTGTTGACTTTTCCTCCTCAAACAAGTCATCTAGAGTTATTATAACAAACTCACAGTGTGTTAGCATTGGCTATAGCTACATCTCTTCCATTATTACAGTGGGAAGGATTTGTTTTTAAGTCAGGCAGCAAATGTACTTTAGGGACGTTATGGGGTTTTAAACCTCGAGACAAAGACTTGGGAAGTTCTCAAAAACTAAATCTTCAAGTTTTTTAATCTAAAAAGTTGTCAATATCTCGGTGTCTCCTTCCTTCAGGTCTGTGTTTGTTCTTCCTGGTCACTGTTGTGTGGCTGGTATTGAATTGTATATATTCCACATGTTTATGTATTGCTCTGCACTTCCTTTGTATTTGTAATGGCTGCTGCTGGAGGAGTTTCCTTTGAAGGAACAATAAAGCCCTGCAACCTTTGTTACTGCCAGGCTGTGCATTCTCGCAAGGCACATAGGGCGCTTTCACACCGGGGTACTTTTCCCTGTATAGTTCAGAAATGTTGCGTTCACACCAAAGAAATCCAGAACTAGAACTTAGTTCATGAGAGCAGGTACTGTCATGGGAGAAAAAGGTTCCCAGTTCTGATTGGCTGAGCGGATTGCAAACCACACCCCGTAAAACTCCAAAAAAGTTTTGTGAAGCCGCCATTTTATTTTCCTCGCATTAGCATTATTAGCATTAGCATTAGCCCAGCGCACAAACGGAGAGAGACTAATTTATGGCAACACAAAAGAATACATGGGAGCGGTGGAGATGAGGAGGTGTCGGCGTTCTGGCGATTTACTCGGAAGCCAGTCCCCAACTCCGGGGACTTCCGGCCGGGGACTCCGGGTGGCAGTATACGCCGTGAAGTGGTTTGCGGCCTGCCAGTAAACCCAAAGCAGAAGAAGAAGAAGTGACGTCAGCGGCTTCATTTGCGTAATCTTCCCTCAGGGAACTTATTCCGGTGTGAACGCGATCTGCTCTGTAGTTCATGAGAACTAAAGAGCTCTCATGCACTAAGTACGACAAAGTACTTGGTGTGAAAGCGCCTATAGTTTCTTTTTTTTAAAGATGAAGTAGAACGGGAAAGTGTTGTGCAGCATTGGCAGTACAGACAAAAAGGGGCTATTTTAATCAAATAGATGGACGTTCAATAATTAGCAAGAAAATAAATGTACACAGTGTCAGCAATATAAGTGCCATTAATAGAGTGATGCAGGAATGAGTCCTCAAACCCGGGAATGAGTCATTATTGTAGCACTTCCTGTTCCCTCGTCTGGAACTCAATGTTTTTTCAGGTTTGATTTTAGCGTTTTGTCGTACAGATAAAATACGTCAGTAAATACCCTACAGGTGAAGTTAAAAAAGGCGGTTTCTAAATTCATTAGCCGTCTTTAGCTTAGCCTTGGTCATGTGACCGTGCTGCTTCCAGGTCAGCCTACAGAAATACGTCATCACTTCACCACTCTTTACAAACTAGTCTTTAAAATGGTCAGATTCCCCGTCAAAGTTTAAACTATAATACATAATATATAGTATAAACTAACCAATTGCTCTAGCAAACTGAGAGAACAGTAGCTAGCTAATGCTAACACTCTTCGAGGGGGTTATTACATTTCCATTTAGCTGGTTTACAGAGGAAACGTCAACAAAGGCGTTCCCTAATCTGCACACATACATGAGATAATGCCAACGGACTGAGGCTATAGAAGTCCAAGGTAAAGGATCAGCTGGTAATCCATTATAAAGCAGCAGTGTTGTTGACGTTGTGTAGGGTAGTAAGCCCCGGTATAGTGCAGCATTATAAAATAAAATGTTATTCATTCCACTAAAAGCGTTGGATGGCAATGAGAGAAAAACACACCTTGGAAAGCAACACAGAGGAGGGTAAAGTCATGCCTTAATGCTTCTATTTTCACACAGTATATGCTCTAACGTTAGATATATCTGAGGATGAGTTTTGGCAAAGCTAACGCTATCTAAGTCTGGCTGCAGCTGCTGGATTGTTTATAGAAAAAGAAAACAGGACAAAGCCAATAATGTCAGTCTGAATCTGCTCCTATTAGATCCATAAACACTGTTTTAGTGCAAGGAGAAACCTAAAACTTGATCATTACGGTTCAGGAGTAGCAAACAGTCAATAAAGTAAGAGTCAATGCATGATGAGGCGTGTTTTCTACCGTTTTAATGGGTGATTTGGATCTCATGATTCTTGCAAATGTCAAGTTCAATTAGCTTTTTATATCCAACCATCTTTCCTATTACATAAAAGCAGCCTTTTACTAACCTCTTCATAACACTGGAGTGAGTTGACAATGAGTGTTTGAATACACTATACTTTATATTAATACAAATTATATTAAAGGGGACCTATCATGCAAAATGCACTTTAGTACGTCTTTTCTACATGAATGTGTGTCCCCGGTGTTCCAGGGAACTCACCAAGTGTCAGAAAACACAACCCTCTCTATTTTCCTCCATACCCAAATCTCTAAAAAAGGGGCTGCAACGGATCTGATAAAAACTGATCCAGATTTGAACACTGTCCTGACGTCAGGACGGTGGCGCTACGGCTATTGGGCCAACTCCACCAATCAGGAGGAGACAGCCACGGCCATTGCCGTTCCAAAGCGCTGGAGACGCTGTAGTACATATGCCAGGCCTGTAGGTGGTGCTGTTCTCACAGAATCTGCCCTTACAAACACAGAGCTAGAAATTGTCAAATTGAGCAAAATGAGGCATGGCTAAAATGCATGATCTGTTTGGTATTTTGAAAAAAAAAAAGTATAAATATGCCTTATATAGGTATGGTCCTACACTATATTATTATAATATAGCATGATAGGTCCACTTTAAAATCTAGGGAATAGAAATGCAATATCTTCTGTATATCAAGTACATTTTATACGTATTTTTTTATATGTACAATTTGCAAATGTTTACTTCCTAAGTTTACATAAATAATTGTATTAATATTATGTATTTATATGATGTATTTTGTATTAGTTAATTACATTTGTATTCTTTATTTATATATGTTTTCTTGTGTGTAAAAAAAACAACCTTTTAGTTTATTTGTACTTTGACGTGTATTTTGAATAAAGTACATTTGTATGGACAAACTAAACAAATACATAATAATGCAGTGACTGGTACCAACGCTTCTGCCGACATTATAAATAAGCATAACAACAATCTAGGGCTGTGCGATTATGGCAAAAATCATAATCACGATTATTTTGGTCAATAATTGATATCACGATTATTAAAAACAATTATCCATTTACTTTGAAAACATCCATTTATTGAAAAATAAAATTGGAACAGTATGTTTTTAACAGTTGATTACCTTGAACTTTAAGTATAATTCAACTGAAAAACCAATAAAAAAAAATATTTAAAAAAATAATAATTACATTTCTTTCTTTTTTTTTAATAAAAATAATAATCGTTTTATTTCGATTACGTTGTTTTCGTAATCGTTGCAAGCCAAAATCGTAATCGAGATTAAAATACGATTAATTGCACAGCCCTACAACAATCTCATAAAAACCATTCTAAAAAGCCTCTTTATTAAATACTACTTCAGGTCTATGTGCAGCAGCAGTTAGCGCTAATGCTGCTAATTCTGAGCGACGGGCAGCGTTCATCATCAGCAGCTTGTTGAGCGACGGGTCAGGAAATGCTCGGCTACGTTGGCTGGTTTCATCGTTAATGAGAAACAATATCGCTTTAGGAGAGCGGGTCCGCTAAGCTGCTCATTAATTACTGAGAGCATTAATCTGCCGGATTAATAAGCGATCAAGAGGCTGAAACGTGCAGCAGCAGCATGTGACCGGCACACACCTTAAGCCTCCGCTAAGCTATTAGTCTGCGCCCAGTTTAGCTCCCACACACAAGTTGTATTAATAGTTTAATTAGGCAGCAGTGGAGCACATTTACTTTGGTGTGTTTCTCAGTTAGGGCTGCAGAAACTCAACAAGTGTATTCTGCGTGTACTCGCTTCTTAGTATCTCTGAGTTGCTTTTTCTTGTTTTCTTGCCTCTCAAGGATGTCTTCAAGGCCTCATGGGAACACATTTATATTACACATTACATTGAGGTACTTGTATGAGCAAGTATTTTCATTTGCTGCTCATTTCCAGTTCTGCCACGCTTAATTTAAAAAGAAATATTGCATTACTATTATTATAGTATTATTATCACTACTATTATTACTCAACATATTGCATGTTGACTCAACTGCATCAAATTGACAGCTTGTTAACATGATCTTTAGAAATATGATATATTGTTCCAGATGTCATTTTATAACAATATACTTATACATGAATGCATCATGAATAATAATACCCATAATGTAACATCCTGGCAGGGGCTTTTTGTGCATGTTCATTTAGTTATTAGTACTTCCATTTTAATCTTTTTCACAATCTTTATTTTATTTATTTACTTTATTTATTAAACTTATTTAATAAAAAATGGTTTCATGAACTGTTTTCTCTTCGACATGTCTCTGTATTTTACTTTTGTTTATCTGTAATTGTTTTATTCATAGCTTTTCTTTTAGACCCAGCGGGATATTTCTTTTGTATTCCATAAATCTTTAAAAACTTTTGTTTAGAAAGCGCTCGCGGAAAGTTTTCAAATTGTGTCGGCATGAATAAGTGTGTGTGTGTGTGTGTGTGTGTGTGTGTGTGTGTGTGTGTGTGTGTGTGTGTGTGTGTGTGTGTGTGTGTGTGTGTGTGTGTGTGTGTGTGTGTGTGTGTGTGTGTGTGTGTGTGTGTGTGTCAGGTATCTTAGCATTGATGACTAACCCCCATACGCCCCTAACCGTCTCACTGTTTCCATGGTAATCCTCCCCACTGAGGGTCTCAGCAGGACATCAGAAAAACAAAGACGGACACACCAGGGAGTGTGTGTGTGTATATGTGTGTGTGTGTGTGTGTGTTTACCTGATGTAAACTCTCTCCCATTAACACCATGACATCACCTCACCACACACAAACACACACACATATACACACATACAGTCTCTGCTCATTAGTTCCCATGATGCAACACTAACCTAGCAACCAGACCTGTGGCTAACTCTCCTGCTGTTTCCAGGCTCTCATTGGACCGGTTCCCGAGGGTCACGGCCCTGAACACCATCAACCCCTCGCCCCCCCGCTGATCCTCCATCTGTCCTGGAGACATCGCCTCAGCGCAGGCAGAGCCACCGGGAACAGATGCTACGCTAACGATAGCTGTGACGCTAACGGTGGCGGCTAACGGAGCCAGGGCCTGGCGGGAGGCGGATTTAGGCGAGCCGCTTTTAGCTCGAAGGAGAAACTCTTTTTTCTTCATAAATAACCTTGACTTTGCTCTGAGATAATCCTTACCTTTATAAAAAACGATGTAAGTGCCCACAAAGCAAACATTTGAATAAACTTCAAACAATGCTATCCAGTGGAAATACTGTTAACGAGGACATAGTGTGCTCATATTCAGGTTCATGTTTTTAGTGCCTCTATTGTGACATCTTTAAATGCTTTAATGTTCAAAAAGCTCTTAGATGCCCCTATATGGTGTTGGAGCGCTGGCCAATAGAAGCTGGAGACATGGCCTCCAGGCAGGCATGGCCACCGGGAACAGCTGCTACGCTAACGGTAGATGATACACTAACGGTAGCTGTGACGCTAACGGTGGCAGCTAACGGAGCCAGGGCCTGGCGGGAGGCGGATTTAGGCGAGCCGCTTTTAGCTGGAAGGAGAAACTCTTTTTCTTTCTTAGAGAGGAATTAAACAACCTTGACTTTGCTCTGAGATAATCCTCACCGTTATACATTAGATTCAAGGCTTTTATTGTCAATCGTAGATACCTACAGTGCAGTTATGTCGATGGAACACAATACAACAGATAAAATAGTGCAAGTAAATACAATAAAATAGAATAGAAGTAGTGCTATAACAGACTATATACAAGTGATTAAAAAAAAACATGATGTCCAGTGGCGAGCCGTCAGGGCCCTCTACGCCCTCTGTGAGGGCCTAAGATATTCTAAAAAATAATATTTAAAAATATTTAAAAAAAAAAATAAATGTTTAAATATATTTTTTTTTAATATTATTTTTGTTATATTTTTCATTAGTTTTACCGAAAAAAAACTTGATTTAATTGTATTTAAAATAACATTTCCAAATAAATAAATCCTTCGAATCTGCCTGTTCAGTCTGTTGAATGTGAAGACATGAAAGAAGCTCGTCTGGCCCTCTCTGCGATTCACAGAGGGCCCGCTATAGTAACTGAACGAGAGAGTAATGTCACATGACAGTACAATTGACCAATCATATCTTCCCTCTAAATGGGTGGGTTTTATTATCGCGGACTTTATGACAAGTTCCGCCCGCTGTGAAACTTTTCTTGTTTCCATAGCAACAACAACTTCCTGTCAACAGCGTGAACTCGCCTTCAAAATAAAAGCATGCCAAATTACACTCAAGACATACAACTGCAATGAAAGTAACAAACACAATGCAATATCATTTTCAATGTCAAAGAACACAAATAGGGGTTCACAGGTGTTGTTTTGTGTGGTAGAGGGTCGCTGTCATTGATGCGTTTTGCACCCTGGGCCGTTGTTCTGATATTCCGCTGAAGTATACGCTGTGACGTAATAACTTCGTTTTTTCGAGGGAATTGGTGGGGGTCAGAGGGCCTAGGTATAAAGCTCACGGCTCGCCACTGATGATGTCAAAGCTAATTTTTTAGGAATTGCTCATAAAGTTGACCTAATGTGAGGTAAGTCTCCACAAAGCAAACATTTGAATACACTTCAAATGTTTGCTCTACAGTGGACATACTGTTACAAAGGACTTATTGTGCTCATATTCAGCTTGTGACATGTTTACATGCTTTAATGTTCAAAAAGGTCCTCGATGCCCCTATATTGTGTTGAAGCGCTAGCCAATAGAAACGCGGGCGTTCCAAAGTGATGTCACTATGTTCTGGAAGTAAACAAAGGAGTCCAATGGAGGGAGTGTGTGGGAGAGAAACTCCCTATGGAGGGAACTTTGGGATTTTAGCCTTTGCAGTCCATTGACTTGCACAAAAACTAAAACTATAGAACACACTACAGGAAAGAGAAACCCCCAAAAAGCAGAATAGGGCCTCTTCATTGGTATTTAATGGATATCAAGTACACTGAGGGTGTTTCTCAATGTCGAGGACGCTTGCTTGGTAGCACATGTACCTCCGAGTCACTTGCTTCAGAAGCGAGGCAAGAATCCTTCCTAGCCTCGGAAAACGAAGAATGGTGGAACAGGCTAACAGGCTAACAGGCTAACAGGCTAACAGGTGTGCAGGCTAACAGGCTAACAGGCTAACAGGCTAACAGGCTAACAGGTGTGCGTCATATGCGAGGCCCCGCCTTAAATGGAGCGCGATTTCCGCCAAAGACTTGAAAATTGGTCCGTGCGCAAAGCATTGTGGGGATTTTAAGACCGCGGAGTCTACACATGTGCAGCCTCGAAATTTCCCGCAATGAAGTACGCCGGGCTCGGTAGAACTCCAAGCATCCTGGACATTGGAACAGTCCTTCAGCGGGTCTCGATGACGTAGCATCCTTGAAATAGTGGCTCTGGAGCAGCCTTCCTCGACATTGAGAAACACCCAGGGACTATGATTTAGGTTTGTTTGGGTAGTATTACATTGAGTAAAGGTGAACATGCTCGAGATTATGTTCACATTCAACTCCTCCAGCTCGAGCTCTCAGTTCAATATTTACAAGCTTTTATTGTTTTCCAATGATGTAACACCGACTGTAGATTTGTGAGCAAGACTTGGTTGTATTTGGTAACGAAAACCAAATGATCCCAACTCTTACTCCTCCTTCTGCCCTAAACCCGACCACTAAATCAAGTCAACTGTAAACCTATTAGTTAGAAAGGCTTTCAGTCATAGATCAGACTCTCACCATGGCTGGCTTAGACTTTTTTTGGTGTTTTTTTAACTCTGCAGGGAGCTTTCATATTTCAAGAGCTTTTATATTTCATGCCAATAAAGAAAACTTGGGTTGACAGAAAGGACAGTTTGACAGTTTATTCAAGCTGTAGTTTAAGAGCCAGGAAACTCAACCTCTGAAGAGAATACAGAGCAACTCACCGCGCTGAATATTCATGACTGGAGTCGGACACGTGGTTTCTAAAGCTACTATTTGTTAAAGGTTTCATGTCAGCAGATAAACCAATAACTGAAGGCACAGACAATTGAGGAAAATGGGAGCAGTTCACCTTCAGAAGACAGAAGCCTATTATTCATTCAAGGCTCAGTATTCAATGTTATCTGAAGGAGATAAGGACAGAGTTATAATGTTGCTCAAAGAGAGGGATGTCTGAACCTGAGAGGAAGAGCTAAATCTGTAAAAGTAGCCTCACTTTCAACACTCAGACATAGTGGAAGATCAATCTTATTGTACTGTATAAGCAAAATGTATAGTTTGGTCATTAATGGTGCTTTTAAGATACTATGAATGTTCCTGTGACAAACTCAAGTTAATGTAAGCCTTCTGGGAGGTAAATATAGAAATATAATGGACAGAACAATGACTTGACTGTGCATGAAATAACAAACACAATAATTGCCGCTTTGAACCTTGCTTGGAAATCGTAAGTACCTCCTGAAAATACCTTTTGTTGTCATTGGTGACCCTAAGAAACCTCTAAGTGACTGATAAACTAGAGCTGAAGTGAATCTTCCGGATGGTAAATAAAGACAGACAACAGAGGAAATTGAATAACAATGACTTGACTGTGCAAATAACAACCACAGTAATTGCCGCTTTGAACATTGCTTAGGAATCGTTATTACCTCCTGAAAATACCTTTTAATGTCAGTGGTGAACTTAAGAAACCTCTAAGTGACCTTTTTTACACCTTAACGTCCCCTCAAACGTCTGCACTGACCCTTGAAACCATTAGAGTGACCTGAATTATCTTAAATGGCATCCAGAACTTTCTAAAGAAGCACTAATTCATTCTGAAAAACATTTGCAATGTCTTTAAAAGGAGACTAAAGCAACCCCTGTAATTTTCAATATCACCCCAGAAGACCTTTTTTTCGCAACCTCTGAAACCTCATCTATGCACTTCTGCAAAATCAGCACTCGCAGGGAAAAGTAGCGCGTCTGTGAGTGTGAGTGTATTTATGCAGTGTTTGAAATAGTAGAAGTAGTAAGCAAAACACTTGATAAGTGAGAGTTGGATTATAGCGCATGAGATGTGTGAGAGAACACGGTCGTTCTGCTGCGATACGCGGACCCCATTCACCTCCATCATCTCTGAGTTTGGAGTCTCTATCAGCCTTGGAGGAATGACAGACCAACAAAGCTTACTTCACCATTTCAAGTATACAGGTTGGGTCATTGATGTGCGATCCTTTTGTGGGTAAACATGTCTTAAAGAACTTCCTGAAATGAACTTTGAAATGTTAAGAGCAAAGGAACATCTCTTCAGCGAACCCTAAACCTTCATAACAAGGACCTAGTCCTAATCTGTAACACTCCCAAAGACCCTCCCTCCCAAAATCCTTATTAGCCTTCAAGTTGTAGTTCCCAATAGACCAACGTAGAGAAAGACTATTTACGCAGTGTTTGAAACAGTGAGGTTTTAGCGTAGATGAGATAAGATACATCTGTATTGATCCCCGCAGGGAAATACAGGTGTCTTAGAGGCATTTGTGAAGTAGTAAACATAAGACTTGATTAGAGGGATTTGGATAATACTGCACTAGTTGTTGCCCCCCCCCCCGATTACCAAAATGAATCTCTGATTTTGGATTCCTTGTTCACCTTGGAGCAACAAAGCTTACTCTACGAATTCAAGGTAATTCTTGTTGAGTAACTGATAAACAAAAGCTCCTGTAGGGGATAAAGTATTCCTTAAAGGACTTTCATGTGCGGTGCTTGAAATGTTATTACCCTTGAACTACACCCAGTCTGAAACACTCCCAACCACGAGTATAACATGAGGTCTTTTCTCATAGACCAATGTAATGTTTGAACATCCCTGGCCTATCGTAGTGACTCCTAGAAACCCTATGATGTTCTGAATGCCTAATAAACAACAACGAGAACCTTTAAAAGAACCCAATGACCCCTGGAACCTCCACAAGGAACTTAGTTTGACCAAAAACGACTGGCTCAGTTTACAAAGTATATGCACACACACACTAACACACACACACACACACACACACACACACAGAACTATCTATATCTCACTTGAACACCACCAAAATAATCCAATCATGGACAAACCACAGTGTGTGTGCTGCGGCTTTCAGCATCCTCGCTGTTGTACATCAGTCGAATGCTGGCCGAGCTCGGATTTACAGCCACTGCCAAATACACACACACACACATTAACACACACTCATGCACACAAAAAACACACACCTCCTTCTGTAGTGTACAGCGGCCACCGCAGATAAGCTCAAATAAACAACAGACCTGGAGAAATAAATCCACCTCCCTCTCTCTCTCTCCCTGGGGAGGAGAGAGGGCATCCAAAGAACGCCGCCTGTTTCTATAAAGCTTCTTGACACCACACACACACACACACACACACACACACACACACACACACACACACACACACACACACACACACACACACACACACACACACACACACACACACACACACCACACACACACACACACACACACACACACACACACACACACACACACACACACACACACACACATACATACACACACACACACACACACACACACACACACACACACACCACACAATCAGCGATACAAATAAGAAACAGAGAGGGAGGTACAGTTCCACAGGGAGGAATCACCTCTTCTATCGCTGCACACACTCCTTTTATCTACTGGCTAATGAGGAGCAGATACACACACTCACAAACAAGCACACACACTTAAGAACCTACGAACACACACATACACACTGAAGAAACGACATACATCAACACACACGTCCTCAGGACTGTGGTTTCGTCAGACCATCTCTCAGCGAGTGTCCCACTTCCAAAACTATGAACCGCTGCTTACATCATTATGTAACGCTGTGTGTGTGTGTGTGTGTGTGTGTGTGTGTGTGTGTGTGTGTGTGTGTGTGTGTGTGGTGTGTGTGTGTGTGTGTGTGTGTGTGTGTGTGTGTGTGTGTGTGTGTGTGTGTGTGTGGTGTGTGTGGTGTGTGTGTGTGTGTGTGTGTGTGTGTGTGTGTGTGTGTGTGTGTGTGTGTGTGTGTGTGTGTGTGTGTGTGTGTGTGTGTGTGTGTGTGTGTGTGTTGTTCAGACCAGAAAGGCTTTGAACACTGAACCCCTTTCCTCAGCATGAAGTGGTGTAACAGAGCCTCTAATGAGTGTGTGCATGTACATAAAAAGTGTGTGTGTGTGTGTGTGTGGTGTGTGTGTGTGTGTGTGTGTGTGTGTGTGTGTGTGTGTGTGTGTGTGTGTGTGTGTGTTCAACACTATCAGTTAATAAGGGTTTTGCAGAGTAAGCAGTAGACTAAACAGGAAATGAACGGCCTGTTGCACATTACACGTAGATACTGTAAACAAGCGTAGGTCTTGTCACATAGGACCTTTGAACTTATCCCTGAATCATCCAATTAACTACCCTTCAGGAACTTTTTTGTGGCACCGGGAACCATGAAACCTCCTCAAAGAATCTCTGAAATACTCTTTGTAACCCTTCAGGAACTTGTTGTGGCCACCTAAAGGAATCCTAAAACATCTGAATGACTCTTTGTATTCGGGGACACGGCTCAAATAATGGTGGTAATAGTTCGCGATCTGGTCCAAACTGAGGGTCAAAGTGTCCTTGAGTCACAGACTAAACCTAACCTACTTGCTCAGTTTAAGAATGGGTGTGTGAATAGTTGAATGTTGGCATTTGTGAAAAAGAGCTTGAAGTGGTTGGTAGACTAGAAAAGTCCTAAATGAACGCAGTTCATTGACTATTTGTGGCTGGATGTAAAGGCGTAGAAGCACCTCATTGACTCCGAAAACCTATTCAATGATCACCAAGTCCTCTTCAGTGACTTAGGAAATCTCTAAATGACTCATGTGACCCTCACAAAACAGATACCTTTTCAAGGATACCTTCGTAAAAAACCGATGGAACTTTCTCTTAAACATGAATATCCTTATCAACTCTCAGAAGAGTTGATGATTCCTCTGAACTATTCTGAAAAACCCAGAAACTACTCAAGAACAAACGGCTTCATGAAACTTCCTAAATCCTATCCTTAGTGAGTCCTATATCCTGCTCAACCCTGGTAGCTCATCACCACTACATCTCACACATTCTCACCACTATGACCTCGTATAGAACCGGAAACCTCCTTACTGACACTTGGACTTCCTGAATATCTCCAAAATGTCCCTAATGACCACTTGGTGTACCGTAAAGAAACCTAGAAAATAGAACTGTACTTCTTAAAGTAGCACTGACCCTTCGGCCCATAGGACCTCTCCTAAACTAGAGAAAACATCTGGCCCCCATCAAGGACTCTACCTTAGTAACCACTAATTGTCAAACCATCTAACCACAATGACCTCTTAGTGAACCTGAAACCTCCCCGTGACATTTGGACTTCCTAACGGACTCCAAAAACCTCCCTAATGACCACTTGGTGTTCCTAAAAGAAACCTAGAACATACCTAATACATCTTAAGCAGAACCCTACTTCTTAAACTACTGTAGCGCTGACCCTTAGGGCCTCAAGACCTCTCCTAAACTCGAGAAAACATCTGGTAACCCATCAAGGACTCCACCTCATGCAAACCATCTCACCACAATGAACACTTATTGAGCCTGAAACCTCCTAGATGACATTTGGACATCCTTACTGACTCCAAAAACTTCCCTAATGACCACTTGGTGTTCCTCAAGGAAACCTAGAACGCACTGACCCTTTGGCCCATAGGACCTCCTCTAAACAGGGAGGTGCTTTTTCAAGAAAACATCTGCAACCCATCAAGGAACCAAATTCAATTCATATATTGGGAGCTAGACGTTTAATTTCTGATCATTTATTCGTCTTATAGTTAAGTTTACAGCAGTGGGGTCAGGGCTTCATTAATGTGGATGATGAAGAGTTGATTCTGCTTGAAGCTGCTGAACATCGAGTGCTGATGGAAATCTCTGAGTGTTTGGATGAAAAGGCTTCAAAACTTTGAGGGAAAAACTCAAAATAATGCTGGTGGGAGTTTCAAGAGAATAGTAGTTCTGTCCTGGAAGTCTCTGACAGGCCGGAGGAGAAGTGCTGGCCACCCATCATCACCCACCAGAGAGGGGACGAAGAGGGAGTGTGTCTGTGTGTGTGTGTGTGTGTGTGTGTGTGTGTGTGTGTGTGTGTGTGTCTGTGTGTGTGTGTGTGTGTGTGTGTGTGTGTGTGTGTGTGTGTGTGTGTGTGTGTGTGTGGTGTGTGTGTGTTGTGTTGTGTGTTGTGTGTGTCTGTGTTGTGGTGTGTGGTGTGTGTCTGTGTGTGTGTGTGTGTGTGTGTGTCTGTGTGTGTGTGTGTGTGTCTGTGTGTGTGTGTGTGTGTGTGTGTGTGTGTGTGTGTGTGTGTGTGTGTGTGTGTGTGTGTTCCCACAGGAGGAGGGAGAGGCCCAGGCTTCAGGAGTAATGGATAATATGTAATGAGATGACGTAATAAGGATACAGGACAAAGGTATTCACTTACAATTACATTAACGCGGATGTAATCAGATTACTCTTACATACTTTAAAAATGGGGAATACTAGCAGGGTTACAGTGTTACAATACATTTTGAATTAAAGATGGATATATAACAGGTACTGAATGAATTTTCTTTATGGTTTATATGTTGGCTTCTTTCCTCCTGTTTTGTATATATTTAGTTTAGTAATGCAGGAGGTGGACACCAGATGTACAAAAATACACTCTATGCTTTTGATAAATGTGTTAAACTCAAACAGCATTTGTAAACTATAGTTTTCTGTAGACCTTGCCTTAATTTAGGATGACACGTCTTACATAATACACTACATTCGTAAAAAACATCTTATTGTTATTCTTGTTTTTATTTTGCATTGCATTTGATATTGAGGTAAAAGGGAACGGGAAGTCATCAGGTGACAGTACTTTATATTCTCAGATTAGGTTACATCTCCTGACATGTTACTAGTTACTGTCACGGATAATATGTGTTAAAGTAACCCTCCCATGCCTGTGTAGGAGAGCATGAAGAAACAGATGGAGGTGATGCGCTTCACTGAGAACCTCCTCTCCTCCTCCTCCTCTCCTCCTCCTTCTCCTCCTCTCCTCCTCCTCCTCTCCTTCTCCTTCTCCTCCTTCTCCTTCTCTTTCCCTATCTCGTCAATTTCACATCAAAGGAAAACTACTTCTGCATGTAACCGGTCTGCAGAGTCACAAACCCTCAAAGTACACCCTGTAGAGAGTAAAACTCTAACACAGAGAAGAGCTGTCTATGCTTCCCCAGAACGCCTCGTTGGACATTTCTCTTTTTCTTCCTGGTACTAAGTGACGTAACGACGACCCAAATGGACCCATTGGTCAAAATGGACCAATCCGTGGAGCCGTTACGTTAAGTCTGCGGAGCCGTTACGTTAAGTCCGTGGATTGGTCAATTTGGACTTCCTCACACACACTCAATCTTTCTCAGCTGCAGCTCCGCCGATTTCTCCTCCCTGAGACGGCGGGACGCGGCGAGGCTGTGAGTCGGTGTGTGAGCACACACACAAACTCCCAGCCAGGCTGCGGGTGTGTGTGTGTTCGGGCTGGGTTTCGCTGTGTCTCGCTGTCTTGCAGACGGCCACTGGGCTCACAGGGAGGGGGGGGGCAGGAGCTCCAACAAGCCGTGTAGGACAGAGAGTGAACACACATATTATACAGAGATGCTGTATGAGAAACCAATGTGAGTTTGGAACATTGAACAATTTAAATGTATTCTAGTAGACCTCTACTATGGAATTATGATCAGTAGAAATGGCTGTGACATTTAATACTAACATTTATTTTCTCATGTCAAGTTACATCTCTATTCAAGGTTTCCATCATGGCTGGATGTATAAAAGATGTCCAGTGCTACAGATACTGTACACAAAAGGTTATAAAAAGAACAACTTTGTGTTATATCTGTGGAGAACGATGTGGACAAAGACTGTTGAACAGATCTTGAAGGACATCTTTTAATTTGATGTGAATTAACTTCATTTTTAACATGATGTCTGTGGACCTCTTTAGGACTAACTTCCTAACCAAACCAACATGAAAAAACAACACATTTCGAACCCTCCCACACACACTAATTGAGACCAGAGTCAACTAATTATAGGTTTTAAAACGCCCCTATGTCAACATGTGGCTAATTGTGGGAGTGAAAATCAGACTCATCCAACAATTTCACAATAATCAAGATTTAGAATCTGGTCATATTTCAGTTTAATGCATCTGATCTAGATTTCTGCAACATACACTCAATTGGTTCCATTTAGGTTATCTCCCCCCATCAGATCGGGCTTATCTAACACACAACACACAACACACAACACACAACACACAACACACGTGTTGACGGAGGTTTCACTGCAGAATTTGAGCTGCTGACGTCTTCCTTCAGCTGCACGTCTTCTGTGTTTTACACCTTTATCTGGAAATCTAACTGGCTGCTGATTAAGAGCTGAGATAGAAAACCCTGACTGATGCTCCACCTCTCTCCCTGTGTGTGTGTGTGTGTGTGTGTGTGTGTGTGTGTGTGTGTGTGTGTGTGTGTGTGTGTGTGTGTGTGTGTGTGTGTGTGTGTGTGTGTGTGTGTGTGTGTGTGTGTGTGTGTGTGTGTGTGTGTGTGCAGCAATTACGACAGCTCTCAGACTGATGCAATCAGCAGATAAAGAGGTTGTGTGTGTGTGTGTGTGTGTACCAAAATACAGTATGTTTGCATGGGGTTTCATCTAGGGAGTTGACACACACACACACACTTCATAAATCTGCTCGTTATCGTGCAACCATCAGTGTCAGGCAGAATATATGTCTCTCTTTCTGCATCATCTCGCCTATTTTTTTATCTTTCTCTCTACTTCTTCTTCCCTCTTTTCAACCACAAACACACACACACACACACACACACACACACACACACACACACACACACACACACACACACACACACATGCAATCAAATCCCACAAAACAACATCCTCCTCCCCTCCTTCTGATGTTCTGCTCTTCACTCTGGGTTTTGGTTTCACTCCTCTTTGCATCAGTCCATCATCAGACAGGAAGTGGGTGCATTAGCAAAGTGAGGACGGCCTGATGGAAGTAATGTCCATTATGTGTCCATTTACAGGAGCGAGAGCAGGATGAAGAGGAGGGAGGAAGAGGAGGAGGAAGAGCAGATATAAATCTCCCCACATCGAGCTTCACTCTCTGCGTTCAGACCACAGAGAACATGTTGTTGTTGCTGTTGATGTGAGTGAGGTGGTTTGTGGCAAATTCCGCCTTTAAGAAGTTTAAAAATGGTGTTTTTCTGTATTTTTCTTATTATTTACAGATTTGTGGCAAACAAATGTTTATGATACCTACTGTACACATGTTGTTCTGCTGGATAATCTGCACATATCAACAGCCCTATGAAGCTTTTTGGAGTTTCATAAAGGAACTAGAGCACGGTCACATGACTTCACGTCACCATCGCTAAGCTAAAGGAGGCTAATGTTGGGCAATAAAGGAACTACAGCACGGTCACATGACTTCACGTCACCACCGCTAAGCTAAAGGTGGCTAATGTTGGGCTATAAAGGAAACTACAGCACGGTCACATGACTTCACGTCACCACCGCTAAGCTAAAGGAGGCTAATGTTGGGCTATAAAGGAACTACAGCACGGTCACATGACTTCACGTCACCACCGCTAAGCTAAAGGTGGCTAATGTTGGGCAATAAAGGAACTACAGCACGGTCACATGACTTCACGTCACCACCGCTAAGCTAAAGGTGGCTAATGTTGGGCAATAAAGGAACTACAGCACGGTCACATGACTTCACGTCACCACCGCTAAGCTAAAGGTAGCTAATGTTGGGCTATAAAGGAACTACAGCACGGTCACATGACTTCACGTCACCACCGCTAAGCTAAAGGAGGCTAATGTTGGGCTATAAAGGAACTACAGCACGGTCACATGACTTCACGTCACCACCGCTAAGCTAAAGGTGGCTAATGTTGGGCAATAAAGGAACTACAGCACGGTCACATGACTTCACGTCACCACCGCTAAGCTAAAGGAGGCTAATGTTGGGCTATAAAGGAACTACAGCACGGTCACATGACTTCACGTCACCACCGCTAAGCTAAAGGTGGCTAATGTTGGGCAATAAAGGAACTACAGCACGGTCACATGACTTCACGTCACCACCGCTAAGCTAAAGGTGGCTAATGTTGGGCAATAAAGGAACTACAGCACGGTCACATGACTTCACGTCACCACCGCTAAGCTAAAGGTGGCTAATGTTGGGCTATAAAGGAACTACAGCACGGTCACATGACTTCACGTCACCACCGCTAAGCTAAAGGAGGCTAATGTTGGGCTATAAAGGAACTACAGCACGGTCACATGACTTCACGTCACCACCGCTAAGCTAAAGGTAGCTAATGTTGGGCTATAAAGGAACTACAGCACGGTCACATGACTTCACGTCACCACCGCTAAGCTAAAGGAGGCTAATGTTGGGCTATAAAGGAACTACAGCACGGTCACATGACTTCACGTCACCACCGCTAAGCTAAAGGTGGCTAATGTTGGGCAATAAAGGAACTACAGCACGGTCACATGACTTCACGTCACCACCGCTAAGCTAAAGGTGGCTAATGTTGGGCAATAAAGGAACTACAGCACGGTCACATGACTTCACGTCACCACCGCTAAGCTAAAGGTGGCTAATGTTGGGCTATAAAGGAACTACAGCACGGTCACATGACTTCACGTCACCACCGCTAAGCTAAAGGAGGCTAATGTTGGGCTATAAAGGAACTACAGCACGGTCACATGACTTCACGTCACCACCGCTAAGCTAAGGTAGCTAATGTTGGGCTATAAAGGAACTACAGCACGGTCACATGACTTCACGTCACCACCGCTAAGCTAAAGGAGGCTAATGTTGGGCTATAAAGGAACTACAGCACGGTCACATGACTTCACGTCACCACCGCTAAGCTAAAGGTGGCTAATGTTGGGCTATAAAGGAACTACAGCACGGTCACATGACTTCACGTCACCACCGCTAAGCTAAAGGCGGCTAATGTTGGGCTAAAAAGGAACTACAGCATGGTCACATGACTTCACGTCACCACCGCTAAGCTAAAGGCGGCTAATGTTGGGCTAAAAAGGAACTACAGCACGGTCACATGACTTCACGTCACCACCGCTAAGCTAAAGGCGGCTAATGTTTGGGCTAAAAAGGAACTACAGCACGGTCACATGACTTCACGTCACCACCGCTAAGCTAAAGGTGGCTAATGTTGGGCTATAAAGGAACTACAGCACGGTCACATGACTTCACGTCAGAAAAAAAAACAAGAACACATTCAGAAAAACCTTGACTTCCAGACAAGGGAACAGGAAGTGGAAAAATGCTGAGTCATGTCAGGGTTTTAGGACTTATTCCTTCACTTCTCTGTACTTGGGCCTCACATACTCTATATCTGCAATTTGCAAATAGAAGTTCTTTGTAAAACACGACATGGCCACCACTCTTTCTGTAAAACAGCCTGCAGAGGAGCTTCTCTCAGAGAGATAATCCATCACAGGGAACATCGTGTCCACTGGCATTATTCTCAAACTGACAATACATTCTCATAATAATGCAGTTGTAAGTGCAGATTTCAGCACTTTTTTAGCTGGAGATGTTAAAATAACTCCCTCCAGCAGATATACTCAAATAGACTGGTGTTTGACAGACTGCAGGGGAAAATACAGCAATGTTTTGTATTAGGAAACACTCAGTAATTTTCTATCACAGCTGTTCCCTGTAGTTTCAGCCTATGCTACTGAAAGGTTTCCACGTCGGATTAATCCACAGTTGGTGCTCTGGTGAGGGGCGACAGGACGGTGTATCGAGGATGTCTTTTCATGGGATTTTATGAAGTTAACATTACACAATAACATAGCATTTATTTTGTTGAATATTATTCATATTCTGTTGTTCTCAATCAAGGAGATATCTGTTTCTGTTTTTCTGTTGTAAATGTTTTTAAAGCTCGGTTGGATGCTACTCAATGGGAAGCTGTTGGTACATGTTCATGTGGATAGTTATGTAAATTGTAATCCCTGTAATGATGCTGGATGATGTCCTTTCTGTTGTTCTGTTGTTTTAATGTTTCATGTGGAACCTACTTGAGCAGGTCTCCCTTGAAAAAGAGAGAGCAATGATCTCAATGGGATACACCTGGATAAATAAAGGTTTGAAATGAAATGAAAATAAATGACTTATTATATAAAATAATAAATTATGACGTTTTTTTTTTTACACTACTAGAAACACATCTGTACTTTTATTTTCGAATCCAGTGTCTTTGACCTTTGTCCACTGTGGCATTAACTCAACCCGCTCTTCTTTATCTCAGAAGCACACGAGGACGATGGCAGCACGATACAGAATTGCTCTTTTCATAAGAACAAGACAGATTGCAGAGGCTGTTTCGGAACAACGTGACCTGGGTGCACATTTCCCGCAGCTCGTTTAGTAAAAAAAAAGGGAACAACAGTATGTCACATGTCATCCAGAATATACCTGGATTACGTCCAGATTACAGTATAGTACTATATGTGGATAATCCACCTATGAAAGCAGGTTGGATAAGATGCATTAAGAGCACGCACACAGCTGCACTTCAGTAAAAAGCATATTGTGTCCACGTGTTGGTTAAGAGCATCCATCTCCACACATAGCCACGACTCAGAGTCACATGGTGCTGCCGTCCAGGGTCCACTTTATAACTGAAGCGCTCTTTATAATCTTGGGTGAGAATTATTCTGATGGTTTATCTTTTAAAATATGGAAGTAATAAAAAGGCTTGGAAGCAGTGGACGTGACAACAGGATATTGCTTTTCAGAAAAGATGAGTTTTTGCGTGCAATTGATTTTAAATCTGAATAAGCGCAGACATGTATCGCAGCTGAGGATCAATGAACTGTGATAACTGCTGCTAACAAAACACATTTAACATTTAACAATCATCGTTATGTAATGAGAGAGGAAAACCAGATGATTTTCTATGGTCCATATGTTAAACGTGTATTCACCAATACCGAAAAGTGGCTGAAATCACTATATTTGAATAATAATAATAATAATAATAATAATGGATTTATGTTGTTAGCGCTTTTACAGGTGCTCAAAGGCGCTTTACAGATATAGTGAAAAGAAAAGAACAACAAATAAATATATATAGTTAAAGTTAAAGTCAAATAATACAAAAACAATCACACATTAAAAGCCAGATTGAAGAGGTGAGTTTTTGTAAGTGTTTTGAAGGTGGGGGGGGGGGGTCAGGGCAGTCTCTGATGGGTTGTGGGAGTGAGGTCCAGAGGGAGGGGGCAGTGACGGAGAAGGCTCTGTCCCCCCAGGTCCGGTGCTTGGTGCGGGTAGGGATGGATAGGAGGTTGGCTTCTGATGAGCGGAGGCAGCGGGAAGGGGTGTGGTGGTGCAGCAGGTCTGTGAGGTGGGGGGGGGGGGGGGGGGGGCTGGTTATTCAGGGCTTTGTAAGTAATCAGGAGGACTTTGAAGTCGATTCTTTGACAGACGGGGAGCCAGTGGAGGTTCTGGAGGACGGGAGTGATGTGGTCTCGGGAGCGGGTGTGGGTGAGGAGGCAGGCAGCAGAGTTCTGGATATGTTGGAGTTTATTGAGGAGGTTGGATGGTATGCCGTAGAGCATAGTTCAGTAACAGGGGGACCGCGGTCCGGGTCCGGACCCAGACGCCGACCTATACGGACCCAGACCTATAATCAATACATTAATAGGGGATTTTGACGGGCCGATTCTATTTTAGCCGCCGCCGACAGGGGGCGAAAGAGACGAGTGAGCGATACAGGGAGAGAAACACAGAAGAAGAGACGAGAGAGCGATACAGGGAGAGAAACACAGAAGAAGAGACGAGTGAGCGATACAGGGAGAGAAACACAGAAGAAGAGACGAGTGAGCGATACAGGGAGAGAAACACAGAAGAAGAGACGAGAGAGCGATACAGGGAGAGAAACACAGAAGAAGAGACGAGAGAGCGATACAGGGAGAGAAACACAGAAGAAGAGACGAGAGAGCGATACAGGGAGAGAAACACAGAAGAAGAGACGAGTGAGCGATACAGGGAGAGAAACACAGAAGAAGAGACGAGTGAGCGATACAGGGAGAGAAACACAGAAGAAGAGACGAGTGAGCGATACAGGGAGAGAAACACAGAAGAAGAGACGAGTGAGCGATACAGGGAGAGAAGACGGAGAGGAGAGTGAACAGGCGAGTTAGCAGCAGACAGGGAGAGACAAATAATGACACATGGCGCTCTCCAAGAAGAGGAAAGTGAGAACAGAGCTTTTAACCCCGAGTGGACTCATTCATGTTCCTCCGGCCCACTGGGAGCACAGAGCCAGTGTGTCTCATTTGTTCAGAGACCGTGAAGCTCATTCAAAGTGCCAAAACGCCACTATGAGACAAAACACAAAGTGTTTGACCAAACACTCACAACTTTCCCTCTCAAGTCAGAACTGAGGTCACAGTCTCAGAGCCCAGTATGATCAGTCCACCAGGATCAAAATGAAAACTAAATATCGGTCCAGGCTAACCGAGGCTAACCGAGGCTAACCAATGAGCACCTGCATGTGTATGAGGCCCTGACACCATTTCAGCCCAGATCTAAACTCCTGGCAGGACAAGCTCCAGCTCCATGCTCACACTGAACAAAACAAAGTGAGAGAGGGACTATCAGAGGGACAGAAAGAGAAACTTTAAAACTGTTCAATTGTTATGATGTGTAAAGACTGATATTGTTCTATAATCGTCTGAAACTGTTAAGTCATGATGTGAAATGGTTAACAAAGAAAAAGGGAAACTCAAGCTGCTGCTACACTTTATTTTATTTATCTAAAATTAAGCACTTTTTAAGATGCACACATTTTCAAAAGCTATTTTATTTATTGTCTCTATTTTATTATAAATGCAGCCCGAGAGGAACATTACACATATCCACAGTATGTACTGTATATCTGTAGTTCAATGTTCATTGACAATAAATATTGTTGATTATGAATTGTACTTTCTTTATTTGATTGGCGGTCAGTTGTTGATGACATGCAGACGTTGATAAAGCTGCAGCTACTTCAATATCACACTAACTCATAAAGCAACTTAGACATGTTGAAGTTCTGGAGCTTTGCATGGGGAGATGTTCTCTAACTGGACCTCGTTGAGTTTGAGTTGAATAGCCCTGCTCTAGAGGATGCTATTGCATACATTTTAAAATCAATGGTTTTGAAAAATATTTGGGGGATTCTGGATGAATAGGGTCCGCAGGTTAAAAGAAACTCAATAATTATTCTGTATTTATTAAATAATAATAATTATTAGTAGTATTTATTCAATCTCATACAACAATTTAATGATTTTTTGTACAGTATTATTATTATTTAATAGAACAAAAAGAAATATATTCGACGTGTCATGTGTGTATTTTCACTCAGTTTCATTCAATTGTATACAATAATATAGTATTTGTATTACAACTCTGCCTTAACTGCACCATGTATATTATTGATGTTACTTGTCACTGTGCATCTCTTCCCTGTTCTAAATACAAAATAATACAAAAATAAAACTGATTAAACACGGACGTCGTTACTTCCTACTTTTCATCAATCCGTCTGAAGCACTTGAGATCTGCGAGATCACCAATCAGTCAGACTGCGTGATCGATGCCGAGCGGAGGAAATCACCAGGAAGCGCTAAACAGGAAGCTAACGAGACAAATGAAGCTCAATGTGGAAACAGAGCTGAGTCACTGCTGCAGAAAAAACACATTCTGCTGTTTGCCTAATCATCGCTTGATTAACCATTTAAATGTAATTGTGTCCAGCTGCATGTGATAAGATAACTGAGTGTGTGCAGTGCAACACAAAACTTATATGTATTTGATATTTGACTTTCCCTTGTTCTGTTCATGTAAATATTTGTATTTAATCTTCTCAGATTCTTCATTTCATTTCTGTTGGTCTATATACATATCTTTATTCTAATTTTTACTTCATTATCCAAACTTTTATTGGACATTTAACTATTTTGTTATGAGTGTAAAGATATATTTGTATTGCACATTCTTACTACTAACTTCTTATGATACAATTCAGGCTTAAATCAAGCCAACGTTTGCATTGGGTTTGGTTGGACGTAACAGTGAGTCAGTCATAACTCACAGCTTATTATTATTATTGTTATCATTTTTTAAATTACATTATTAGCATAAACTGGGAAACAGGGCTTGACTTATCTCTGAAGCTTTAAGGGAGAGTAAAGTGTATCTGTAGTGGTGTGTTAATCCTCAGAAGACGACCGGTAATCTGTTGACCTCTCTCTGCTGGTGCCAAACACACACACACACACACACACACACACACACACACACACACACACATTTACACATGCACACACACACACACAGACACTTCCTTAGGAAACTACCTGCAGCCAAAAACATGTCTGACCATCAAAGTGGAAGATTGGACAACACTAGCCTCGCCAGACACACACACACACACACACACACACACACACACTCACTCAGACATAACCCTGACCTCATTCTACTGTGTACAAGAAGATACAGCCACTTACACACTCTCTTGCTCTCCATCGCTATTTCACACACACACACACACACACACACACACACACACACACACACACACACACACACACACACACACACACACACACACACACACACACACACACACACACACACACACACACACACACACACAGGGTGGTACTGTAGTAGCCTGGGGGTGTGCGAGCAGCTGTGAATAATTGTGTTTACAGACGGCATACGTCAGACCTGTGGGTTGAGTGAGAGAGAGTGTGTCCTCACAAAAGAAGACATGGATGACATTAACTATGAATCTCTCCTCTCCCCCTTTAAAAACAAAACCGTCTCTTCCATAAGCCTAATTGGCATAAGTGCCAACGAGGCGTTCACAGTCAAAGCAGAACAATGGAGTAAGAAAAGTAAGGAAAGCCAGTGTTTCCCCGATGCGTGTCTAATGAATCATTTGGCTCCAGAAAGCAGGTAAATGAAGCACTTGATTTATGCCAGAGGGTAACGGAGCTTCAGAAAGAAAGCAGTAAAAGCAACAGCTACTGTAAATCATGGTCTCATTTATACAAGATGTGGCAGTGTGTGAAGTATCTGTGATAAGTCTTCAAAAAAAAGAAGAGAACACTTTCCTAAAATGTCACTAAATACATTTTTAAACAAAGGTGAGAATGTGAGGAAGTGATTTCCCGACTAAATGTGAGGGATCGAATGCGTCTTTGTATTCATTGATTATGTTTGTTTAGCAGTATAATGACTATTTAAAACCACATAAGGCTTACAGTACAGTTTGTGTTGGTTTATGTCTTTTTTGGACATAAAGGGTAAATAAGTTAACTTATC
The DNA here is from genome assembly GCF_902827165.1 of Trematomus bernacchii. NCBI lineage: Eukaryota > Metazoa > Chordata > Actinopteri > Perciformes > Nototheniidae > Trematomus > Trematomus bernacchii. The sequence continues at coordinate 25,772 of NW_022987618.1, read as the reverse complement.
ACTCATCTATTATAAGAGGCAACCCAGTCTCACGGCATTTCGTGTTATTAGTCACGAAATTAATTTAATTTAATCTACACGATTTTCACCTTTTTTTCGTGTCACACAGAACGATTTTAAAAGCAATGTATTTCTATTGGTAGTATGTTTCGTGCCTGCAACACGTCTTTTTGTCCGGTCGGGTCTTGGAAGACCAGAAGCTGTGTGGTTCATAAAAACATGTTCTTACTCAATATCTTACCCTAAGCCTGACCCTATCCCTTTTATTCTAAATTGTATAATGTCTGAGTTTTGTTGCCGTCAGTGAGGAAAAGAAATGGCTCAGAGCCTCAGAATACTGACATCTGTATTTTATGTCATCTTTTTTTCCTTCTAATTTGTTATTATTTGGTGCAGGCACGAAACATACTACCAATAGAAATACATTGCTTCTAAAATCGTTCTGTGTCAGAATACTGAAATCTGTATTTTTTTAAATGTCTTTTTCCTTCTCATTTGTTATTATTTACATTGCTTTTAAAATCGTTCGGTGTGACACGAAAAAAATGGCGAAATCGTGTTGGTGAACACGAATCAATAGATTAATTTCATGACTATAACACGAAATGCCGTGAGACTGTGTTGAAAGAGAAGATAAGAATATATTTAGTTCTTGCTATTCCATGCTCAATGTATTATAATATGTCTAAAGTAAAGCAACAATTACTAACCAGAGGGTTCGGAGAGCAAAGTAAGCATGTAGCATTTCACAAATCTGCTAACAGGCTAAAGCTAACATCCTGGTCCAAGTCCAACCTGCCAGTTAACATCTGTTAGCTAAATTAAATGTGTAACGTACCATTTGGTTTGGGTGTTTCTACTTTACAACAGATAGAAATATTAAAGTGCTAGCATCGAGTCAAAAATAAGCAAACATGTATACTTTGTAGGCTACACTGCTAGACTGGTGGTGATTAGATAGAGAAGGGTTAGGGTTAGTGTGGATAACATCTAGTCTGTTAGTTGTTGATACGCATGTGATATTCACTGTGCTAGCATCAGTGTTGCCAACTTGGCGGCTTTCTCGCTAAATTCGGCGACTTTCCAAACCCTCCGGCTAGTTATTTTTGTCAAAAGCGACTAACGACTAATCTAGCGACTTGTAATGGTGTTATTAGAGACTTGGTGTTTGGAGACTCACGTATTGTTCTGCAGTTACCGAGCCGCGGGTGCTTCCGTGAGCCCCTCTGCCGTCCCATAGGCGCTCAGACTCACAGTTGCCTCCCGCATCAGCTCAGCTGCACTCAGAGCAGAGAGGAGACCCACACTCTACGCGTCCAGACTGAATATTAATATGAATATTAATGTCAATACTGGCTTGCAGAGTGTCTCTTTTGGGTCACTTTGCCAGTCCCAAGCCCAGACAAAGAAGGGAGGTAGCAATTCCATCCCACATAACAATTGTTTTGATTAAATGTGACTAATTCTTTAACAATAGCCTACTGGACAAAATGTATGTATGTAATGCTGGTCTAGACAAAGCATTAAAGTCATCAAGTGATGGCCAAACATTTAAAACAAATTAAGAATCAGCAGAAGTAAGTTCATTTGTAGTTCTGAACACATTAAGGGTGTTTTTCTTCACTTTTTGTCTCTCCTTCGGCGTCCATTACAACTACGTGCAAATGGCTAAATATGCAAATTAGGCGATGACGTCATTTAGCGACTTCTAGCTACTTTTAGGACAGCCAATAGCTACTGTCCTTACTATGGAGTTGGCAACATTGGCTAGCATTAATATGATAAATTAAAGACTTAGTTAGAGACCCTTACCAAACTTGCTTCAAACACAACAAGAGAAAAGCACACACTTAAAACATATTGTGAGTGGTGTGTAGCATATTAGCATCATCACACAAGTACTAATAATAACCTATATTACAAGTTGTTCCCCTACTCAGTTCAAGATATGTAAAAGTTAACATGCTAACGCCATTTTGAGAATACGCTAGCATGACAGCTAAATTCGGGCTAACATGCTTTTCCCGCCAAGGACTACACCAAAGCTTTTACGGTTAAAGTCTACATCAAAGTCGCTACTAGGAAAACAAAACAGTTGTATTTGCCAGATTTCAGTATTTCAATTGCTAATATTTTACATAAAACATGCAAATAACATTTATACATTTGATTGCAGCTAATTTGCTGCGTGATAAAACTAGCAGCAAACTCAAAAGTAAAGCAAAAATATGTTCATGTGTTGTGAAGTGATGTAGCATCATTTACACCTTTTGGCAACATAGAGTAATGTTAGTGAATTTTTCAGTCAGTTTAAGTGTTTTTTAATCAATAAGGCAGTCAAAATGCTAAGTCATGGTAGCAATATGCTAACAAGACATTCAAAGCTACAAACACTCTTGTGTGTGTTTTGTTCAGACAGCCAGGTTGATCTTTATGGTGATGTAGCATCATTAGCATCTCTGCCATCAACCTGTTAGCATTATGATTTAAAGGCTGCCGTCCTGTGACTGATAATCAGGCAAAGATAAAATAATCAACATGCTAACATGACGCCGGGCTGACAAAATGCTAACTAGTGAACACAGAGGTCCCTCTGAGGATCTATAAGTGGAGCTGATGGAAGGTTGGACTCTGTATGATTTACATAATTGGGGATGTTAATTCGTCAAGCCGTGGGAGTTGATTATGTTGCATATTGATTGTGTTGTGCTGCTGAGAGGTCACACACCTCTTTAACGAAGGCATACACGGGAAAATGTGGGAGTCTGATTAAAAATACATTGTTAATATTCCTGCTGACATGTTGCATTTTGACATGTGTGTGTGATGGTGTGTGTGTGATGGTGTGTGTGTGGAAGCCAGCCAGGGTTTGATGGATGTATGGAGAAGGTGAAAAGAGGAAGTGAAGGGAGGGGGAACTCCCACCTGGTCTTACCGTTCTCCGGGTGCTCCATCTCTCCGATGCTGCCGTCGGGCGTGGTTCTCTCGTAGTGGTCCTCGGGCAGCGCCAGGGGGCCGACCCGGGTCCCCGAGGAGGACTTGGAGCTGGGCGTCTCCGACTCCTCCAGGCCGCTGTCGTAGTAGCTGTGCTGGGACGGGTCCTGCAGGTCCTGCAGGTCCTGCGCCTGATTGGCCGTGGAGAAAGTCACTCGGCGGTGGGGAGGCTGTGACTGGAAGAGAGAGAAAAAGGAGGCGGGATTAGTGACTTAAGTCAAAGTCAAAAGTCAAAGTCAACTTTATTGACAATCTTTCAGTTTGTGTGTCCAGACAGAGAGATCGAAATACCGTTTCCCACAATCCCGAATTCAAAAATACAAATATATATAAAGATATGTATATCCTATATATACACAATCAACCGACACATTTATACATCTGCACACATTAAGACAAAAGCACAACAATCAATATATACAAAATAACATCTTTAAGGCTCATAATACTGGTCCAGGAAAGAGTGTTAAAGTTGGAAATGAGTCAGCATGTTGGCACTTCCTGTTACCTTGTCTAGATGACAATGATGTGTGCACTGGAACAAATTATACTCCAAAAGCAAGTTAAAGGGGACCTATCATGCAAAATGCACTTGTGTACGTCTTTTCTACATGAATATGTGTCCCCGGTGTTCCAGGGAACTCACCAAGTGTCAGAAAACACCTCTCTATTTTCCTCCATACCCAAATCTCTAAAAAAGGGGCTGCAACGGATCTGATAAAAACTGATCCAGATTTGAACACTGTCCTGACGTCAGGACGGTGGCGCTACGGCTATTGGGCCAACTCCACCAATCAGGAGGAGACAGCCACGGCCATTGCCGTTCGACAGCGCTGGAGACGCTGTCGTACATATGCCAGGCCTGTAGATGGTGCTGTTCTCACAGAATTAGCCCAGAGCTAACATTTTTCAAATTGAGCGAAATGAGGCATGGCTAAAATGCATGATCTGTTTGGTATTTTGAACAAAAAAAAAGTATAAATATGCCTTATATAGGTATGGTCCTACACTATATTATTATAATATAGCATGATAGGTCCACTTTAAACAATAATGAAAACAAGCTATTTTCACTTGAAATAAGTACACAAATCTGCCAATAGAACAAGTGAAAAGTTGCTTGGTGAGATTTCTTGAAATAAGAAGGGATATTTAGATAAATTAGATCTTGTAATGAACTATATTTGACCAGAATCAGGAAATGTTGTGTTACAATATAAGGTGCAAATGCTCAAAGGTTTTCTGTTTTCTGATGTCAGTTGGTGATTTTCTATTAAATATGTAAAGAAATATGTGTTTCATCTGAGATACAACTCAAAATAAGATTTTATGACTGAACAAGATGATGCATTGTCTAAAAACAAGACCTGATATCTCACTGTAGTGTTACTTCTGAAGTTATTGTGTCTTATATCAGGTGTAGAGACATATGACTAGATATTAGACACATATACTGGGCAAGATTTCCAGTTGTTGTAGTGTGAATGTGTTTCCGGTTAGAAGCCTGTCTACAGTAATAGGAATAAGTCCTATTACTCAGAAATGACTCATTACCTTTTGTTAAGGGAACCAGGACGTTGCTAACTTCCGGGTCAGCCGACAATAATACCCTGCACCAATTAAATGACACTTTAAGTTAAATTGAACATGAGATGGTTTCATTAGAAGTCAGTCTCGGTGTGATGTGATGCAGATGAAACATTTTAAATGATTAAAGAAATAGACTAGAAGCCACGTTCTAAAAATAACTCTCAAAGAAGTCATTTAGACACAGTGACTTGAACACCTTCCAAAACTTTCATCACTTGAAATCTCTCAGTAGAAACCACAAGAATCAACTTTCATTTCATCAACACAGATCTCATTTCATCTCATCGCTGCTTTCATGTCATCTTATTTCATTTTACATCATCTGATTATATCATCTTCTATCGTTTTCATATTTTTAAAAAACCAGAGGACATCAATCAATCCATGCCCAACACCCAAGAGACCGTCACAACCAAATCTTAAGAGCAAAAATTAATTGGTGTTTTTATAAGAACAATTTATTCAAAATGTTTCTCACATTATAGGGAAGAAAAGGCCATCAAATGTGTTTAAAATGACTAAATCAGATTAATTGAGAAGTACAATGATATACTTATTAAAAACTATATCTATCGTTTTGGATAGAGATGTTTTTTTTGCATTTGCATATTTTGAAGCCCACGCACATTCTGTCCTGAAGCACATTGTTTTCATAGAAGCGTAAGGATGAACATACACCTCACTGCTCCATGTATTGTGTGTTTGAGTGTGTGTGTGTGTGTGTGTGTGTGTGTGTGTGTGTGTGTGTGTGTGTGTGTGTGTGTGTGTGTGTGTGTGTGTGTGTGTGGGGGTGCAAGGTGGCTGTCGGATGTGTGTGTGTTTGATGGTTATGTAATTAGAAAACAATTAGCCTCCCTATAGCGCTGCAGGGGAGGACGAACGCCACTCACACAAACACAACCACATACATACACACACAGACAGACAAAGTGAAACCCCCCCCCCCCCCACACACACACACACACACACACACACACACACACACACACTGTACAAATACATTGAGTGCTGCCAAACAAAAGCTGCCCCATATTCAAAGGCACACAATGCACGGTCAAACATTTCAATCACACTCATACACACACTGACACTGACACACACACACACACACACACACACACACACACACACACACACACACACACACACACACACACACACACACACACACACCGGCCCGGGCTGATAAAGAGCATCCCTGGCTCGGCAGATACTCGTCACCATAGCAACTGGGCGCTGCCAGGACCCAGAAACCAGTAAAACCAGCAGCTCATCACAGAAACACACCAGGGTTCAGCTCTTCTTTTTAATGCTGTTATCTCACACTTTTGCTAAGCGGCTTTCTTTTTCCTTTTGCAGCGCCTGAACGATTTGCTGTCGCTTCACAAAAAGTATTTTATTTATTGTGCAGGGATTCAAACCAGCAACCCTCTTATCAACACACTTTACAACCATCATGGAAACTGGGAAACCAACACGGACAAAAACATTGACTTGTAAATCAGTCAAATAAATAAAGTTTAGGAAACACAACTCAATAACACTGTATAACTTCATTCGATCATATTACAGTAATTAGTGTGAAGATTAAAACATATAAAGACTTTGGCATGAGTTGTAAAATGCTGAATCAGCACCGTAACATACATGATCTGCACTTATTCTGTAACGATAACTTGAAGCTGGATGTATGAAGAGAACTGGGCACCGTTCATTCCTATTTGCTCAGAAGCCCAACATGGAGCGACTGTATATTCAGAAAGTACCCAGGTCATCCCATGAAGCATAAGTCCCTTTCAGACCCTAATGATTCAAATAAGGGCAATGAAAGTGTTCGCACTGGCTAAAAAGGCGTCTCCTTCCCAATGTAAGTCAATGGGAGATCATCTTTTTGGGACAAAAGTCTCTTCTTTAGATGAGAAGAGAAGTGTAATACCACCGTTTGGCCACTACACAAATGTGCTTGCCCTCTTCGTTCCGCGTGCCATGAACGGCCAAATGTTGTGTCATGTTAAATGTTATGGCTGCAAGGAATTGTGGGACGGCTTTATCTCCTATCTCCTTTCGTAAAGGGTGGCAGTGTATCATATGCTAAATACGCATTTAAGCTCCTTTCCTATGATCAGGAGAACTTGAAAAACTTGTATCATTGCTGACACTCAGGCACTTCCAGGTCATTTCACTCCGTCGGGAACCTTCCTAAGCTGAATAGACAATTCGACTGCAACCCTCGTGTCATTTTGTCTTGAAATGAAGGATTATATTTCACATGACTGACTATCTCTCAATGTTTAGTCTCAAACTCTCAGTTGAAACACCTGTTTGATCCACGGTTACTGGTGACTGGATGTTGGGAAATCAAATTAAAAACATCCACGTTGTTCTGTTCGCTTTGGAACGTGTTGTTTTGTTTTTCCCGAGCTGTCTATTTTAAAGAACACACACATGGTGGTTTTGTACTGCCAGGAACACACTCTCAGAGAACAAACATTTCCGTTTGCCAGATATTCAGATTGTCCTTATACCTGCAGCGGCCTCTCCGTGAAATAGTTGTGCATTCAGAGAGGCAGTTTGTGTTATTAATAAATGCTTCCTGCTTATATTGCTGCGTGAGCATTAGGAAATAAATCACATCTATATATACATGAAGAGGGAAATGAAGCGGATCACATCTCCATCCCTGTCGCCTTACACACACACACACACACACACACACACACACACACACACACACACACACACACACACACACACACACACACACACACACACACACACACACTCTGTAAAATCCCTGCTTCTCTGCCCTTTTTGTACTTGTGCATGTGTTTGTTTGCTTGAAATAGAAGTGCCGTCTCAGCAGGTTGCACCATGGGAAAGTGGAGCAGATCAGAGGGGAGGAATATAAAGACCAACCGGCATCCAGAACCACCTCCACCTCAGCCTCTTGTTCCAGATCGGAGCCATGCTGAGGACAAAAATGGCTGCCATCTGCCTGACCGTACGCACCGGTGTCCCTCGCTGCCCTAACTCAACCATGAACCTTAGAAGATCAGCAATTCTGTGTCTCATTTCTATTACTTTTGTGCTTACATGTGCGATGTTGACTGTAAAGGTACCGGATGGTGCCCTCAGTGCTCACAAAGTTGACACTTCTTACAGTTAACGGCCGCCATTTTGGCTCTGTGATGGAGGTTCTGTGACCAGTTGCGTTTGCTGTTGCTCTAGTGCAGTGATTCTCAAATGGGGGTACGCGGACCCCTAGGGGTACGTTGGGGTACTGCAGGGGGTACGTGAGATAAAAAAAATAAAAAGGTTAATTAAAAATTTATTTTTTTTAATAATAATACATGATTACAAAAATAATCTTAGTACAATAAATTAAATAGAAAACACAATTTTATATAAAATATTCCGAGAACCACTAAGGGGGTCCTCATATAAACATGTTACATTTGTGTATTGTATTTATAGTTTTTCATAATATATCATTTTGTTCATTGGTTTGTTAAACATATATTACTTCAATTGAAAAACTCCTTGGAAAAAATACAAATATCCTTAGTTTGTTGTAATTCATGCATGAAGGAGTTAATAAATCAAACATCACTATATTGTAATTATTTATATAGGCTTTTTCTGTCAAAAATGTCCGGGGTCGGTCAGGGGGTACTTGGCTGAGAAAATGTTTCAAAGGGGGTACATTACTGAAAAAAGTTTGAGAAGCACTGCTTAGTGAACACAGCACGAGTTATTTTCACTTTTTAAGTAGCGTACCACCATAGAGTGATGCAGGGAGGAAATATGTGTGTTGGCCAAACAGGAAGTTAGCATCGCAGAGACTCCCTCGATAAAAAATAATTGGATTTTTTTCCATTGGATTTCGGTATATTTCAAGCTTTGTGGCCAACAAATGTTTACGATACTTACACATTTTGTTTAGCAGGATAATCCCCAAATGTTTCAACAACTTTGTAATTTTTGAAGCGTAAATGCAATCACCAGATGTAAAATGCTAACGTTAGGCTATAAAGGAACTACAGCTAGGTCACATGACTTTGAAGTGGTAGAATGCTGACTCATTTCCGGGTTTGAGGACTCATTCCTGCACCACTCTTTACTGGTATACTTCATACTGGTAAGTATTGGGTCCCACTAACGTTCCCTCCTCATCTTTCCTCATCCACCCATCGTAGTCTTGCAGTGTAGAAATGATATCCTTAAAACTTGTACAAAATGAAATGCAAGGATTTAATCATCCCCCAAAATAGCCCGGCAGTTTTAATTTGGCGAGGAGTTATGCAGATTTCAGATTTCCATTTTATTTTGAAGAGGTTTTACACCAAGCAAAACATCTATACATGTATGCATTGTTTAACTACACTTATTAACTGGACTTATGGAAATGAAACGCGTTAATTCATCATGCTATTTCTATTATTTATCCTCATCAGTTTACTGTTATTAAGAGTGTGTGTTTTAACCAGGGCATAATAGACATGCGTGTGTTTACTGAATACATTGTAATGAAGGTCAGTCATTACGAATTCAAGGAGCTCCTTCAACATCAAACTGTTCATTCTGCACTTTAAATAAAGTTTCCACTCGTTTCTCCACTGAGGAATATCCACAGTTCTGTAGGCTGAATGCACTTTTATGCAAAACAAGGAGTCGTGATGAACCATTTTTCCTTGAATCCATAGAAACTGACCTTCATTAGCATCTCTGAGTGAAAACCTGCAGAGAGGAGGACTTAGAGAGGAAACACACGGTTTGTTCAAGATGGCCGACAGGAGGAAGCAGCGGGGCTTCGGAGAATCTGACACAAATAAACACCCAGGAAACTAAAGAGTGTTACTGTTTTGTTTGTAACTGTCACTACCCGATCTGCCACCCTGCCCCATCTGCAGTGCGCAGTACGGCAACCCAACTAGGACACTTGACACAGTGGCGTTTGGCAAAGCACACAAAGAAAACTCAAAAAACCGAGAGATGAGTTCTTGTTATTACAACGTGACTTCTCTATTATTTAACTACTCTTTTTATTGGGTTCTTTTATTTGGGGTTAAGTACATTGTGAGAATAAGTGAGACATGGATTTAACTTCTGTTAGACACACACACACACACACACACACACACACACACACACACACACACACACACACACACACACACACACACACACACACACACACACACACACACACACACACACACACAGCTATCATACTGAATACATATGCACTGTGAATGTATGCAAACATGTATAGCTGTCTAACAGAAGTTAAATCCATGTCTCACTTATTCTCACAATGTCCTTAACCCCAAATAGAAGATAGTGAGTTGAAAGTTGAGAGGGATTTCAAAAAGGCCAGGAGGAAGAGAAGTAGGAGGAGGAAGAGGAAGAGGAAGAGGAGGACGAGGAAGAGGAGGAGGAGGAGGAGGAGTAGGCGTTCACTGGGCCACATTGTTCAGAGATGATTAAAAACCAGCGAGAGGAGAAACGCACGACGCCTCGCTGGCTGTTTGTCAGCCGAGACACGGAGAGGGAGATAACTCACAGTGTGTGTGTGTGTGTGTGTGTGTGTGTGTGTGTGTGTGTGTGTGTGTGTGTGTGTGTGTGTGTGTGTGTGTGTGTGTGTGTGTGTGTGTGTGTGTGTGTGTGTGTGTGTGTGTGTGATCCTCATTACCTCCCTCTGTGGGAGATAAGAGTGTGTGAGGCTGCATTGTGCATGCTTATAACAGTATGTCCTTATCAAGTATGCATGCACACACACTCCTAAACAAACACACAAGTTTACACATACACTCTATCACACACATGCACAGTCTCTCACACACATGCAGTCTCTCACTCTCACACACACACACACACACACACACAAACACACTCTGGGCCCACGTGAGGAGCGGCTGCCAGCGATAATTCGACACAACTGTGTTGGATTCGAGTGGAGGATGAATGAGGAAAAAAAAGATGGAGGGAGAGGAGAGAGAAGCCGGGACAAAGGGAGGTAGAGAGGGAAAGTGTGTGTGTGTCGGTTTGTGTGTGTGTGTCTGTGTGTGTGTCTGTGGTGTGTGTCTGTGTGTGGTGTGTGTGTCTGTGTGTGTCTGTGTGTGTCTGTGTGTGTCTGTGTGTGTCTGTGTGTGTCTGTGTGTGTGTGTCTGTGTGTGTGTGTCTGTGTGTGTCTGTGTGTGTGTGTGTACAGGAATAAAACTGCCCTGCAGTCAGAACAGCACTCCCTCTCTGCCTCTACCTTCTCTCAGAGTGGAGGTTGTGAGCACGACGCTGCAGGCAGTGATTGTCTGGGCAGGTGTGTCTGTCTCTGTGTGTGTGTGTGTGTGTGTGTGTGTGTGTGTGTGTGTGTGTGTGTGTGTGTGTGTGTGTGTGTGTGTGTGTGTGTGTGTGTGTATGTGTGTGTGTGTGTGTGTGTGTGTGTGTGTGTGTGTGTGTGTGTGTGTATTTGTGTGTGTGTAATTGTGTGTGTTTCCATATAACATGCTCACATGCACACATGAGCAGAACATCTGCTGTTTGTCCTGAAACTAAAGACGTGTTATTGAGGGCAACACTGTGTGTTAAATTAAGTAATACATGTAGTGTTTCATATTATGGAACATTTTTAATTTGACTTCCTATGTTTATATAAATAAATGTATTATATTTGATTTTTTATTCGACATTTTCATTTAAATGTTAATTTTTTTATAAATATTTGTATTCTATTTGAACTTTTATTGCACCTTTAAAGGTGGGGTAGGTAAGTTTGAGAAACCGGCTGGAGATACACTTGTTGTTATATTCCATGGAATGCTCTTAACATCCCGATAGCAATGAATATCTGAAGTGCTTTGACAACAATCCATAAATAAATATCATCAGTGGAAGCTGTAGTACTGTGAAAAGCACGACCAATCATCTGAGCCGGCCCGGCTAAAATAACTGGATGGCCTACCTGCCTGTCAGCCTTCCATCTGTGCACAAACTTATCTCGTGCCCTCCTTGGTCATGTGCGCGTTCGTGTGTGTTGGAGGAGGGGCTCTGGAAGGAAGTGGCAGATTTTCTTCGGTTGTGTATTTTCAAATTCTAGCGATCTCGAACCGGTTTCTCAAAAATGACCTACCCTACCTTTAATTGAACTTTGTATGTGTATATACATATTTTAGTTAGAACTTTTTATTTAAGTTTAAAAAAAAAAATGTTATTTCATGTTTTCTTTATGTTTTAATTATTTTAATTTCTTCAATGTTGTGTTAATATTAATATATTTATTTTATTACATCTTTTATTGCACACTTTTTTTTAAATATATTTTCAAGGATGGAGCAACTATCACCAAACCCAATTTCCCCCGGGATAAATAAAGTATTGTGAAATTACCCTCATGATACTACAGCACAAACACACCCAGAGCTGAGTGTAATTATCCATGTGGTGAAGTGGAAATGCTCTGGAGGCCAATGTGTGACACACTGTGACACCCTACAGACCTCCTGGAGGCATTTAAGTGAGGAATGTGGGACAGGATATTGGAAAGGGAGGGATACATATAGATAATTTATTGTCCACTGTTAGGGTAAATGTACTTCCACAGCCTCGAAGAACAATTAAATAACATAAATCTCAAAAACACAGCCACAAGGAGCAGTCACAAGAACTTCAGTATAGTTGTTAAGTTCATTCAGGGCATGAAGCTCTTACTCTTACTGCAGAGATCGGTATCTGCAGCCGGGCGGAAGAAAGTCGAAGCATGAATTCACGTGGAGCTCGGTGTCATGTGCTATTCTCATGTATTTAAAAAGGCCCTATGAAGCTTTTGGGGGTTTCATAAAGGAACTACAGCAGGGTCACATGACTTCACGTCTCCACCGCTAAGCTAAAGGCGGCTAATGTTGGGCTATAAAGGAACTACAGCACGGTCACATGACTTCACGTCTCCACCGCTAAGCTAAAGGCGGCTAATGTTGGGCTATAAAGGAACTACAGCAGGGTCACATGACTTCACGTCTACACCGCTAAGCTAAAGGTGGCTAATGTTGGGCTATAAAGGAACTACAGCACGGTCACATGACTTCACTTCACCATCGCTAAGCTAAAGGAGGCTAATGTTGGGCTATAAAGGAACTACAGCACGGTCACATGACTTCACGTCTCCACCGCTAAGCTAAAGGCGGCTAATGTTGGGCTATAAAGGAACTACAGCACGGTCACATGACTTCACGTCACCACCGCTAAGCTAAAAGAGGCTAATGTTGGGCTATAAAGGAACTACAGCACGGTCACATGACTTCACGTCACCACCGCTAAGCTAAAGGCGGCTAATGTTGGGCTATAAAGGAACTACAGCAGGGTCACATGACTTCACGTCTCCACCGCTAAGCTAAAGGTGGCTAATGTTGGGCTATAAAGGAACTACAGCACGGTCACATGACTTCACTTCACCATCGCTAAGCTAAAGGAGGCTAATGTTGGGCTATAAAGGAACTACAGCACGGTCACATGACTTCACGTCACCACCGCTAAGCTAAAGGAGGCTAATGTTGGGCTATAAAGGAACTACAGCACGGTCACATGACTTCACGTCACCACCGCTAAGCTAAAGGCGGCTAATGTTGGGCTATAAAGGAACTACAGCACGGTCACATGACTTCACGTCTCCACCGCTAAGCTAAAGGTGGCTAATGTTGGGCTATAAAGGAACTACAGCACGGTCACATGACTTCACGTCTCCACCGCTAAGCTATAAGCGGCTAATGTTGGGCTATAAAGGAACTACAGCACGGTCACATGACTTCACGTCACCACCGCTAAGCTAAAGGTGGCTAATGTTGGGCTATAAAGGAACTACAGCACGGTCACATGACTTCACGTCACCACCGCTAAGCTATAGGCGGCTAATGTTGGGCTATAAAGGAACTACAGCACGGTCGCGTTACTTCACATCACCACCGCTAAGCTAAAGGTGGCTAATGTTGGGCTATAAAGGAACTACAGCACGGTCACATGACTTCACGTCACCACCGCTAAGCTAAAGGTGGCTAATGTTGGGCTATGAAGGAACTACAGCACGGTCACATGACTTCACGTCACCACCGCTAAGCTAAAGGCGGCTAATGTTGGGCTATAAAGGAACTACATCACGGTCACATGACTTCACGTCTCCACCGCTAAGCTAAAGGCGGCTAATGTTGGGCTATAAAGGAACTACAGCACGGTCACATGACTTCACGTCTCCACCGCTAAGCTAAAGGTGGCTAATGTTGGCCGTGATGACGTTTAGTCGCGTCATTTAGACACTTGTTAGCAACCAAAACAAATGTATTCACCAGTGGAGTATTTACTGATGTATTTTATGACGTAGAACAAACATCTCTTTAGCTTGTGTTAACCACAGAAATTATTTCAGGCTTCTAACGAAAAACACCAGAAACCACTCACTTCCAGGGAACAGGAAGTGCTAAAAGGCTGAGTCATGCCTGGTTTTTAGGACTCTTTCCTGCATCAATGACCTAAACACATCCTCCTCCACTGTTTTGTGTTGTATGACTGATAATGGACGCTGATCAGAGAGCAGTGCATGAAGTGAAGCGTCGGCAAACAGCAGCTCTGTGTTTCTTTATGTAAAGTCTCCACATAAATCCAAATGAAGAAGCAGGGAAATGAGTTTCCATCGGACCGACCGTATGCAAAACTTTGTCTATGTCTGGGAATGAGATAAACCTCAAAGATGAAAATAACGCTGACCAGCAGACGCAAATACATGTTCCCACAGCAGCTGTGTTTTTTAATACAGAGCATAGTCCTGTACGATCAAACCAAATGTTATCAAAATCACAATATGGACTTGTGCAATATCTAAATCACTGTAAGCACAATATTTGTTAAAGGCTAAATAAGTGAACATATCTGAATGAAGTATTGTGAAGCTACGGAAAGTCCAGGTATTCTACAGATTTAATAACAAATCGATGTTTGGTACAAATCCTGTTTTAAACCAACAGCACCAAAATAATGTTAAGATTTGTTTTAATGATAATGTAAACGCAATTGCAATATTTCTATAAAATAAAACACAATTATTTCCACATGTATTCCCTTAATGAATGTAAACTGGCTACTTACATATTATGTCATTCTCATAGACACTTTGGATTAACTGCCACAGAAAATAGTCCCAAATGCTATAATAATGATATACACCTGAACATCAGCAGGAGAGGACTCTTTAAAGTAGAGACACTACATACTGATATACACCTGAACATCAGCAGGAGAGGACTCTTTAAAGTAGAGACACTACATACTGATATACACCTGATCATCAGCAGGAGAGGACTCTTTAAAGTAGAGACACTACATACTGATATACACCTGAACATCAGCAGGAGAGGACTCTTTAAAGTAGAGACACTACATACTGATATACACCTGAACATCAGCAGTAGAGGACTCTTTAAAGTAGAGACACTACATACTGATATACACCTGAACATCAGCAGGAGAGGACTCTTTAAAGTAGAGACACTACATACTGATATACACCTGAACATCAGCAGGAGAGGACTCTTTAAAGTAGAGACACTACATACTGATATACACCTGAACATCAGCAGGAGAGGACTCTTTAAAGTAGAGACACTACATACTGATATACACCTGAACATCAGCAGGAGAGAACTCTTTAAAGTAGAGACACTACATACTGATATACACCTGAACATCAGCAGGAGAGGACTCTTTAAAGTAGAGACACTACATACTGATATACACCTGAACATCAGCAGGAGAGGACTCTTTAAAGTAGAGACACTACATACTGATATACACCTGAACATCAGCAGGAGAGGACTCTTTAAAGTAGAGACACTACATACTGATATACACCTGAACATCAGCAGGAGAGAACTCTTTAAAGTAGAGACACTACATACTGATATACACCTGAACATTAGCCTCTTTAAGTCATCAAATGGGAGGTTAGTTTTCAGGACAGAGTTTTAAATACCTAATACAGATTTCCTCCAATAACCAGCGCTGCTAGTATCAGAGTCCCCGTTAGCCGGTATTTACCGGACTATGACCGGTAAAATATGCTGAAGACCGGCAAATCTAAATCTCTCCGGTCAAAATGTCCGGTCAAAATAATTTCCCTTTAGCGCAATACCGCATCAGTTGCGCCACTTAT